>NW_024111659.1:0-39266 GCF_003073215.2 Triticum urartu | reverse complement strand
CCAACTCACGCCACCCACAGCGTAATGGTGTGTCCGAACGTCGTAATCGTACTTTACTAGATATGGTGCGATCTATGATGTCTCTTACAGATTTACCGCTATCATTTTGGGGTTATGCTTTAGAGACGGCCGCATTCACGTTAAATAGGGCACCATCAAAATCCGTTGAGACGACGCCTTATGAACTGTGGTTTGGCAAGAAACCAAAGTTGTCGTTTCTGAAAGTTTGGGGCTGCGATGCTTATGTGAAAAAGCTTCAACCTGATAAGCTCGAACCCAAATCGGAGAAATGTGTCTTCATAGGATATCCAAAGGAAACTATTGGATACACCTTCTATCACAGATCCGAAGGCAAGACTTTTATTGCTAAATTCGGAAACTTTCTGGAGAAGGAGTTTCTCTCGAAAGAAGTGAGTGGGAGGAAAGTAGAACTTGACGAGGTAACTGTACCTGCTCCCTTACTGGAAAGTAGTACATCACAGAAAACTATTTCAGTGACACCTACACCAGTTAGTGAGGAAGCTAATGATAATGATCATGAAACTTCAGATCAAGATACTACTGAACCTCGTAGATCAACCAAAGTAATATCCGCACCAGAGTGGTACGGTAATCCTGTTCTAGAAGTCATGCTACTAAGATCATGATGAACCTACGAACTATGAAGAAGCGATGGTGAGCCCAGATTCCGCAAAGGCTTGAAGCCATGAAATCTGAGATGGGATCCATGTATGAGAACAAAGTATGGACTTTGGTTGACTTGCCCGATGATCGGCAAGCAATTGAGAATAAATGGATCTTCAAGAAGAAGACTGACGCTGACGGTAATATTACTGTCTACAAAGCTCGACTTGTCGCAAAGGTTTTCGGCAAGTTCAAGGGATTGACTACGATGAGACCTTCTCACCCGTAGCGATGCTTAAGTCTGTCCGAATCATGTTAGCAATTGCCGCATTTTATGATTATGAAATTTGGCAGATGGATGTCAAAACTGCATTCCTGAATGGATTTCTGGAAGAAGAGTTGTATATGATACAACCGGAAGGTTTTGTCGATCCAAAGGGGGCTAACAAAGTGTGCAAGCTCCAGCGATCCATTTATGGACTGGTGCAAGCCTCTCGGAATTGGAATAAACGCTTTGATAGTGTGATCAAAGCATTTGGTTTTATACAGACTTTCGGAGAAGCCTGTATTTACAAGAAAGTGAGTGGGAGCTCTGTAGCATTTCTGATATTATATGTGGATGACATATTGCTGATTGGAAATGATATAGAATTTCTGGATAGCATAAAGGGATACTTGAATAAGAGTTTTTCAATGAAAGACCTCGGTGAAGCTGCTTACATATTAGGCATTAAGATCTATAGAGATAGATCAAGACGCTTAATTGGACTTTCACAAAGCACCATACCTGACAAAGTTTTGAAGAAGTTCAAAATGGATCAAGCAAAGAAAGGATTCTTGCCTGTGTTACAAGGTGTGAAGTTGAGTAAGACTCAATGCCCGACCACTGCAGAAGATAGAGAGAAAATGAAAGATGTTCCCTATGCTTCAGCATAGGCTCTATCATGTATGCAATGCTGTGTACCAGACCTGATGTGTGCCTTGCTATAAGTCTAGCAGGGAGGTACCAAAGTAATCCAGGAGTGGATCACTGGACAGCGGTCAAGAACATCCTGAAATACCTGAAAAGGACTAAGGATATGTTTCTCGGTATATGGAGGTGACAAAGAGCTCATCGTAAGAGGTTACGTTGATGCAAGCTTTGACAATGATCCGGACGATTCTAAATCGCAAACCGGATACATGTTTACATTAAACAGTGGGGCTGTAAGTTGGTGCAGTTCTAAACAAAGCATTGTAGCGGGATCTACATGTGAAGCGGAGTACATAGCTGCTTCGGAAGCAGCAAATGAAGGAGTCTGGATGAAGGAATTCATATCCGATCTAGGTGTCATACCTAGTGCATCGGGTCCAATGAAAATCTTTTGTGACAATACTGGTGCAATTGCCTTGGCAAAGGAATCCAGATTTCACAAGAGAACCAAGCACATCAAGAGACGCTTCAATTCCATCCGGGATCTAGTCTAGGTGGGAGACATAGAGATTTGCAAGATACATACGGATCTGAATGTTGCAGACCCGTTGACTAAGCCTCTTCCACGAGCAAAACATGATCAGCACCAAGGGTCCATGGGTGTGAGAATCATTACTATGTAATCTAGATTATTGACTCTAGTGCAAGTGGGAGACTGAAGGAAATATGCCCTAGAGGCAATAATAAAGTTATTATTTATTTCCTTATATCATGATAAATGTTTATTATTCATGCTAGAATTGTATTAACCGGAAACATAATACATGTGTGAATACATAGACAAACAAAGTGTCACTAGTATGCCTCTACTTGACTAGCTCGTTAATCAAAGATGGTTATGTTTCCTAACCATGAACAATGAGTTGTTATTTGATTAACGGGATCACATCATTAAGAGAATGATCTGATTGACATGACCCATTCCATTAGCTTAGCACCCGATCGTTTAGTATGTTGCTATTGCTTTCTTCATGACTTATACATGTTCCTATAACTATGAGATTATGCAACTCCCGTTTACCGGAGGAACACTTTGGGTACTACCAAACGTCACAACGTAACTGGGTGATTATAAAGGAGTACTACAGGTGTCTCCAAAGGTACATGTTGGGTTGGCGTATTTCGAGATTAGGTTTGTCACTCCGATTGTCGGAGAGGTATCTCTGGGCCCTCTCGGTAATGCACATCACATAAGCCTTGCAAGCATTGCAACTAATGAGTTAGTTGCGAGATGATGTATTACGGAACGAGTAAAGAGACTTGCCGGTAACGAGATTGAACTAGGTATTGAGATACCGACGATCGAATCTTGGGCAAGTAACATACTGATGACAAAGTTAACAACGTATGTTGTTATGCGGTTTGACCGATAAAGATCTTCGTAGAATATGTGGGAGCCAATATGAGCATCCAGGTTCCGCTATTGGTTATTGACCAGATACGTGTCTCTGTCATGTCTACATAGTTCTCGAACCCGTAGGGTCCGCACACTTAACATTTCGATGACAATTATATTATGAGTTTATATGTTTTGATGTACCGAAGGTTGTTCGGAGTCCCGGATGTGGTCACGGGCATGACGAGGAGTCTCGAAATGGTCGAGACATAAAGATTGATATATTGGAAGCCTATGTTTGGATATCGGAAGTGTTCCGGGTGAAATCGGGATTTTACCGGAGTACCGGGAAGGTTACCGGAACCCCCCGGGAGCTAAATGGGCCATGATGGGCCTTAGTGGAAAAGAGAAGAGGCAGCCCTACATGGGCTGCGCGCCTCCCCCTTCCCCTAGTCCTATTAGGACTAGGAGAGGTGGCCGGCCCCCTCTCTCTCTTTTCCCCCTCCGCGAATCCTATTCCAACTAGGATTGGGGGGGGGAATCCTACTCCCAGAGGGAGTAGGACTCTCCTGGCGCGCCACACCTTGGCCGGCCAGCCTCCCCCCTCTAGTCCTTTATATACTGAGGCAGAGGCACCCTAGAACACACAAGTTGATCCACGTGATCTATTCCTTAGCCGTGTGCGGTGCCCCCAGCCACCATAGTCCTCGATAATACTGTAGCGGAGTTTAGGCGAAGCCCTGCTGCTGTAGTGCATCAAGATCGTCACCACGCCGTCGTGCTGACGGAACTCTTCCCCGACACTTTGCTGGATCGGAGTCCGGGGATCGTCATCAAGCTGAACGTGTGCTCGAACTCGGAGGTGCCGTAGTTTCGGTGCTTGATCGGTTGGATCGTGAAGACGTACGACTACTTCCTCTACATCGTGTCAACGCTTCCGCAGTCGGTCTGCGTGGGTACGTAGACAACACTCTCCCCTCTCATTGCTATGCATCACATGATCTTGCGTGTGCGTAGGAAATTTTTTGAAATTACTACGAAACCCTACACTAGCAACCTACTAGCACCAATCCCGGACTTTGAGACAAGAATTGGATACAAGAGATGAACTAGGGTTTGGAGATGAGATGGTGCTGGTGAAGATGTTGATGGAGATTGCCCTCTCCCGATGAGAGGAGTGTTGGTGATGATGATGGTGATGATTTCCCCTCCCGGAGGGAAGTTTCCCCGGCAGAACAGCTCTGCCGGAGCTCTAGATTGGTTTCGTCTCGGTTCCGCCTCGTGGCGGCGGAGTCTCGTCCTGAAAGGTTGCCTCTTATTTTTTTCTCATCGAAACTTCATATAGGAGAAGATGGACGTCGGAGACCCACTAGGGGGCCCACGAGGTAGGGGGGCACGCCCTAGGGGGGCGCGCCCCCACCCTCATGAGCAAGGTGTGGGCCCCCTGGCCTTCATCTTTGGCGAGGATTTTTCTTTATTTCTTTTAAGACGTTCCGTGGAGTTTCAGGACTTTTGGAGTTGTGCAGAATAGGTATCTAATATTTGCTCCTTTTCCAGCCCAGAATTCCAGCTGCCGGCATTCTCCCTCCCTATGTAAACCTTGTAAAATAAGAGAGAATAGCCATAAGTATTGTGATATAAAGTGAAATAACAGTTCATAATGCGATAAATATCGATATAAAAGCATGATCCAAAATGGACGTATCAACCTCCACCTAGTACCGCAGCATATTATACACCCCCTACACAATTGCAAAATTCCGGCAACACTAACACTTCATTGCCGAAAGATTCTAAAAGCATTGGGAGGCAAACTAATCTAGAGCAGGCTGGAATTGAGAGGGGAGTTAAAGCTTTGCGCGATAGGGTGCAGGTACTTCGCCAAGAGAGAATTGATAGGGAATTGGCTCAAAGAAAAGAAGCATTGCTAATTGATATAACCGGCAAAAAGAATGATGATTCAGAAACTAAAAGTGCTTTGGTTGAAAAGGCCGAATCAAGTAGTATATATTCCGAATCCATCAAATCCAAAGAGGCAAGCATTATTGAGAAAGGGCATGGCAAGCATAGCAAAACAACCATGTTTGATTTTTCTGAAGTTAATGGAACCTACTTCCTGCCCTATGAGTTTCGTGCCATAGAAATTAACAAGCTTCAAGGACAAGAGCAAGTAGCCGAACAAAGTTCGGTTGACGAAGATCTTCAAATTTATGATGCACGAAATCAGGAAGAAAATTGTGACATGGTGTTGGGAAGTCATCCAGAAGCAAAGCACAATATTATTCATCATATGCAATCATCATGCTCTCCCAACATATTTGAAGAGGTATGTCTAGCAAGTAATTTACCTATTTTCAGATTTGGTCACAACTTTATTGTTGATGCATCTATTAGAAAAATTCTAATAAGTAATTTTCAAAGACCAATGAAGAAGGGCAATTTACTTGTTAGCAATAAAATTGTTACTAAGCATATAGGTCAATATATTGTACCATTCAAAGAGACCGATAGTGACTTATTACTGCAGCCAAAGCTTTTCCCATTGCTTTATTTAAAGTTCATATATAATTGGCTAGCTTTGCTTATTTCTTACTTGGCTTACACTTGGTCTCAATTGAGACATGTATGTTCTAACTATTTTCGTTTCAGAAATTTAAAGCCAAGGTTAAAATCCTCTGAGCAAACCGATGCCAGTATAGTTTCTTATCCAAAGACATCGGAGATAGAGTGCAAAACACAATGCATAGCTGAATGAGGTGATGCAAAATCTGAACCATTTGTTTGCTTAACTCCAAAGCCGTTCTCACAACAAGATCGGATAGAGAATACAAAGTTTACCTTCAAATCAAGCATGTGTGATCAAATATTTAATTTGTTGTTGAGAAATAATTATATTAGAATTCTTGATCACCATGTTGAGCCATCTGTCCAGGGACGAATGTATTGTAAGTTGCATGATTCGTCCAAGCATAATTTTGAGGATTGCAACATGTTTCGTCAAATAGTTAAATCGGCCATTGATAAAGGACGATTGAAATTTGTTGAGACACCAAGAGATCACCAGTCTATTCCGATTGGTCCCAATGGCAGAAAGTTTTTGCATCGGCTACTTCAAGCCGATCCATTTAAAGAGATGGTAAAAACTGCAGGTGATGGGATTAAGCTTTCAAGTAAAGAAGTTGTTGAAGAGCATAATGAACATAATCTTGAGGGCGAAAATTCCATCAAAGCTACAATGGAGACGCCAAGGACTGGGGAAGCAAGCAAATTCAGGGATCGGTGCAAGCACAACCAAAGGAAACAAAAGCCGCAATAAGCACAAGTGCAAGAAATTCAAGGTCACTTTTGCACAATTATTAGATAAATATCAAAATAAGAGTGAAGAGAAAAGTGCTTATCGGCCAACTAATGCAAAAGCATCAAGATCACCCCCAAGGCACACATATGAGGATCGGTATTGGAAAAAGTGAAAATTTTCATGCAACATATTCATATCCTTATTTTGGGCCGCCAATGCCAATGTCCTGAATTTGTCCCTATGCTCGTGTAGATTCATATCCATCATGGGACAGGTATGATACAAGGGCACATTCTCCATCTTATTTTAGACCATCTCATCAATATTATGCAGCTCCGAGAAGATCAACATTTGAACAATCACATGTTAAAGACCATTTCAATCATAAGGAATCGGTCCAGAGCTCAAAGAAGAAGAAAGAGGTGGTCAAGCAAGTTTACCGTGTTAAAAGAGATGTTCGTAAGAGTGCAACTTCAGATTTGATCTCAAATGAAAAAGAGCCAATTAAAGTGTTGACATTGGCTACTAAAGGCAATGAGACGAAGCAACCAATTATTGAGAGTCAAAGTGCCAAATCTGAAGAAAAGAAGTTGAGAGTGCACAAGATCAAAATAGAATCACAGCTAAGATGCCCACTCGGTTTATCGTATTGGCAAAAGAGGGAATTACAAAATCTTAGTGCACAAGAGCTGAGACAGAAGAACATGGCATGGGTTCCCAAGAGGATCAATCATAAAAAAATGATGTGCATGCTTCTATTGCAATAAGTACAATAAAAGTAAAGAAAGAGAAGAATGGAAGCAACAAACAATTAAGCCGAAGGTGTGCATCACAACATCAAAATCTTCAGTTAGCACATCATTCATTTTCTTCAACCATGCCATTGATGCCTTTGCCATGGAATTCATCCATACGTATGATCAATTACCCTCCATGGATTTATTTTGTTCCATGGATGCAACATAATTTTCTATATCATGACAGGGTATTACCAAATCACCATACATTTGGTTAGTTACGTTTTTGTTGCTAATACAAAAGGGCTGAAATATTTTATTGCTATTTCATTTGTTTATTTCGGCTATACATACTTTGGTGGGTGAATTCTACATGGACCTCATGGGAATGGCCAATACTTATATATCGCCCTAAGAATATCTAAGAATGTCCGGTGTGGTATTCTAACATCGTCCTTAGTTTGAGTAGAGATTGAGATAAGTCCTTGCAAAGGAATTTGTCAAATTGATGCCATTGAAGATATTATGCATAGACCAATTCATCAAAATTGGAAAGTGAAATTATGTTTTGATTGGGTGTGCTTTGGCTTATTAGTTTTCAGAATTTACGTAAGGCCAAATCATGGTTGATTTTTTTTATTGAGCATCATATTGACATCATGCATAATATTGTTTTTAGCTTGATCTCTCTAGTACCATGTAGATTATATATTGATGGTTAAATTTGTAACAATGGCCAAGGTGTTGGTGTTGTTTATTTATCTCCATACGAAGCTATTTTGTGAAGCCTCATGCCGCTTAAAATATTTTTGCACAATGATCAAAGCCGAATTTGCATTGTTATTCGGATTGGAGCTTTGCCTTGATATAGGTGCTATACATATTGAGGCTTCCGGTGATTCGTTATTAGTAGTGCAACAAATATCTAAGGGTTATCAACGTTTTGACGAATCACTTATAGTTTATCTTTTGGTATGTCTAGATGCAAAATTTACCTTGGGTTGCATTAAAATTGTTCATATATTTAGACATGTCAATTGAAGAGAGTTGGCATAGCAAGCATCCGGCTACCATGTCCGTGATGGTGTATTGCATATCTATCAATAGCCGATGCTTATTCTTGCCAACATAGGTAAGGCCGAATTGGAGCTCACTACCTCGGCCACTAATGAAACTTTTATGCAGACAAAGTAAGGATTCGAGAAAGTTCATTGTTGATAATCTACAAGATCCTAGCAGAAGGGTGGACAATATGGTTAATGGATGGTCTTGACATGCATACCTATGGAACTTTATAGTCGGATTAATGAAGTTGGGAAAGTCACCCAAGCTTGCATCAAAATATTCACACAAGCAATGGCCGATATAAACTTATCGTCCTAAGCATATGCAAAATGGCCGATGTAGTGTTGGCATCGTCCTTAGAGCAAGCTATGTGCAAGTTATTTTAGGCACACAAGCTTTGCCGAAAAACAGGGGGGGCATGTGTTGACACCAGATTTTGTCATGGTCAAGAACTTATTTAACATGGCCCCAAATGGAGAAGTGATCTACATGAAAGAGTTCTGTATTATTGTTATAAACATCTTTGAAGTTTGGATCATCGTCGTACGATTTCATCTCGAAGGCCGAAACTATGCTCAAAGTACTAAGATCTTATATTCTGAGTACAGTTTGGCCGATTAAGCCCCTAAGACGACCTCAAATGGAAAAATGACCTACATGAGTTGTCTTCGTCTTGTCGAAACGGTCGATTTTGATATAAAAATCGTTCAAATCCAAGTTTGTATGCAAAAGTTAGAGCAATCGGAGTGCAGCACTGTCACGAGGCGAGATGTGGCGCGCCCCACCAGACACATGTGTGATGGGTAGCGCGAGAGAATAGCCTGTTTTGCGAGACCGATTTGACCCTCAAGATGACCTCTGATAAAAAAAAAACTTTCAACATGAAAGTTGTCCGTCTCGTCGAAACGGTTAAGATTGCTTTTGGGCTCGTTTTCATCCGAGATCGTTTACCGTCACAAAAATGACCCGCAAGGTGCAGTCAGTTTAAACCGAACAGTATTGGAAAGTTCGGATAAAACCAATCCGAATTTGACTAGGGTTCTGGACGTGAATCCAAGCCTTTTCCTTGCACGGGAAGTCCAACCGCCTCTTATATATCTAAGGGGTGACGGCCGATTGAACAACACACAATCGAACAAATCATCTACCACTTTTTATCTTTTATCTTTTCTCCTTGACCCTAGTTCTTCTTCTTCCTCGTTCTTCGTCTGTTCTTCTTGTTGCAGGGCGACGAACCTCGAGGCCCTAGGTGCGGTCAGGCCGACCTAGGGCAGCCCATAGCCTCTGCGAGCCCTGACGGGGTCCCTCCCGGGTAAGCGGGGCTTCGGGTCTACAAAAGCGCCCGCCGACTATCTTGTGTATCACGTTGTCGGTCGGGTCTCCTTCAACGTGAGCTGCAGTGCATCACCCCCGACGTCGAGGGTACACGGTGACGTGTTCATGTCCGAACAGGGACCAACTTTTAACTTGGCAAATAATAGCCTTCACACCACTCCTATACAGCCCTTCAGGTGACAATTTGCCCTACAGGGCCCCAAGCCACTTGTATGGGCCGACTCATCTGGCGTTATGTGTGTTTTCTCACCTGTTTATTTTATCAATTGATCGGTTCACTGTTGACTTTTGAAAACAGAATCATGGATTTGAAAAGTTTACTAGACGTGAACAAAAAATCATGATTTTTGAAAAACTTCATCAATTTGAATTATTATTTTAAATTGAAGAAACTTAATAAATTCCGCAAAAAATAAGAACTTGAAAAAAGGTTCACAAATTTGGGAAAGAGGAGTTCATCATTTTGAAAAAATGTCACAAGTTTGAAAAGAATAAAATTTTAAAAATGTTCATGGATTTGAAAATAATTAAATCTCAAAAGGTTCATGCATTTGAAAAAAACACGAAAAACGAAAAACGAAAAAAATCAAACATAACCCTGTCCAGGAAATATAAATGAAAAATAATCAACAGGAAGCTTCCCAAAACCGGTCCAAGAAGCTTCCGGAAGCTTCGCACACCCGGGAGGGAGCTTCTTAGGTCATGGCTTAGATGGGCTGGCCTATATATATTCTATCGAATGGGAAGGGGTGAGCACTGTGTATGATCAGGCCTTCAATGGGTGCCTTAACCGCCGAATAGAAGGAATTGGCATAAAAAGTAGTCTTGGTTATCTCTCAAAAAAGTAGTCTTGAGCCTCTAACTTCCCCACTCTAAGCCCAACGAACTTCAGCGGGATCTACTTTTTGCTAACCAATTCGTCAATAGGGAGTACTATGACACTGCAAACAACAATCACTAGTCCACGCGAAGGTCGAGGGTTAGCGACCAAAAGCAGACCCATTGAGCTTAATGGGTCAGCTACTCATGCTGATTTTTCTTTCCCAGCTGATTTTGGAATTGCCTTTTGATTTTATTTTTCTTTCTTTACTTTTTACCCGTTTTATCAGGTATTCTATCATTTTTCAAAAAAAAAAAATCCTTTTATTAGTTTTAAAAATCTAAGTAATTTTTTGAACTTATGAACATTTTTTAAAATTTGGATTTTTTTAAATTCAGGAAATATTTTGCATCTTGAAAATATTTTTTGCTAGAAAAAGTTTAATTCATGAAATTTCCGTAAATTTCTGAACATTCTAAAAATTCATTAAATATTATAATATTTTTATATATGTTTTAAATTCATGAACATTTTTTAGAATTAATAATATTCTTTATATTTTGTCATCGGACGATTTTAGGAAATATGGTTTAAACTGGCCATGATTTTAGGAACTAATAGTATTCTTTATATTTTTGCTAGAAAATATATGGCAAATACAGAAATATCCACCTAAATGTGCCGGCCCAACAGACATCACACCCAACCTCGGGGCTATTACCAATACTATAGCTACCATAAGAGAGCTAGCAGTTCTACATAGCGGTGCAATAATTGGACCAATTTGTGTAGAAGCAGAGGTTGTGGTGTAACAGTGATAGGGATGTCCTCTGGGCCGGTCCTGATATTTCAGGGGCCCAGGGCGAAATTGCAACCCGGGGCCCTACTATAAAGATCATACTAATAATCTCATTTCTTTTTAGATTCATTCCTTTACCTAACTTATTATTGTCTATTATTTCAAAATAAAATGAGAATTGTAAATAGTGTATTCCTTTACTTAATTAGACAAATCGAATACCTGATAGAGGGTAAACATCAAGATGAAAGGTTTAAAGTTTAAAAGCCTCCATTTACAACAATAAAAGATCATTTACCTACCCGACGGCTACGGGAGTCTGAGTGGCTTATTATATAACCATGTTTGGATTGAAGTTATGTGTGTATAGCTGAGACCTTCTTCCAATTTTTAAGTTAAATTTGCAGTCAATATGATTGGAGAGAGAATGCAAGAACGACAAATCAAACACATAGCAGGGCAACTTTTTCAATAGATAAGGCGATTGGTGTGTTGTGTCGACAAAGTCCAGATGAAGTAAGAAATAGAGCAACGGGCCCACGAAATTAAAATTTTGTACTGCATCATATGCGAGACCTTCTAAGATCTGACTGCTGCTGCACTATATGAACATGACCAACTAGAAAGAGGAGGTTAGGGATGACTTTATAAGTGGGTGGCTTCGTCTTGCACATGAGAGGCATCTCACGAACGGAGGATAACACAACGGGACCGGGGACCTGGAGGAAGACCAGCCGGCCGCATGACGGAGAGCGATCTACATTGGCGTCGAGACTCACGATTGGAGCCCTTGCGGGAATAGGATCGTCACGAAGCGGCGAACTCGCGATGGGAAGAAGGAAAACAAGGATTTCTCCGTGCGTGTGTGTCTAGGTCGATGCCATGGGCTCCTTGTGAACCCTGGAGGGGCCCCCTAGATTTCGGGGGCCCTGGGCGGCCGCCCCCTGCCACCCCCCAGGGCCGGCCCTGGATGTCCTCACCATCGACCTATTGCACGCCCGACACATATTCCCATTTTTAAAATTACTGATAGAGAAGCTTGCTAGCAGTGTAACATGTCTACTCGATCAACAGTGAATACCAGTCCTCTACTTATATGTTTTTCACTACAACAACAAGAGGTTTATATGAAGTGAGGATAGTGAGCTGACATAGATTTTATATAAAATGGATGACACTAGGGAAACTCATCTCCTTGAGGCTTTGTTGGCAGGCCCATAGATTCGCCTTCCCTATGGTTGTCGTACCTACGGCGGCACTCGGATGGATGGAGACACTTCTTCTTCGACTTGATCTTCCATCTGATCCTCTTCATGTTCATTGGTTCGAATAGAGTCCGTGGAGTTCTAGCGAACATTCCTGCCATCTCCTTGTGGTGGCAAGGTTAGTGTTTCACATCATGCATGCGTGATGGGGAGATTTGTTGTTAGGTGCTTCGAATCAATTCAAGGGTTCGATGGCATCGACTCTCCAGGGTGTTGGTCCTTAGGGCATTTGCATGAAGGCTTTCCTGAGTGCCATCGACTAGGTGAGGCCGGCTCTGATAGAGGAGCGGCGACATCGGTGCATCGACAACTCATTCTGACGGCGGCGGTGGTCCTTCGTTGGTTCAGAAATATCTATGTAATTTTTATTATGTTTATGATGCAAGGTATTTCTAATGAACTTATATGATAGGAGTGTTTTTTTGCAAAAATGGAATATATTTACAAACGATAGTTGAAATCTTTGAAAATAATGACGGTTAAAAGGTAGTATAAATCGTAGTACTACTAATATTATTGTGCTGATGCGAACCAACTTGTGATTGGATGGTTAGGAGGACAGGGGTATCCCCGACCCATCAGGGTTCAAGTCTCAGTGCTTGCATTTTCAGTTTCTCAGAGGTGCTCATAGGGGTAGGGTATATAAGCGCTTGCACCCGCACTGTATTCTTAAATAAATTATGCCTATTGAAATTATAAACTACCTCCTCCTGGGAAATCTCTCGCGAGCCGCCGTTTGGCTCACGACGCAAGCCAGCCACCTAACGCTAATGACAATTTGAGATTTCTTGGTTAAGGTCCGCAGTGCATTTCCACTAACTTTTGACAGTTGTTCAAGAAGAAAGAAACTTAATTTTGAAATCGGAAACGGTCCTAAACTGACTAGGTTTATACAAAGAGAAAAAAACTTCAACTACTAGAGTAAATAAATACCATTATATATACCACGAGACATCTTCTTATAGGGATGTTTGGATATTTTCCATAAATTTGATCAGAGTTTTAGGAAGTTTCACTTTTTGAAAAAAAATGTGTGCAATATAGCATGGAACCTAGAGAATATATATTAGAATTTTGAAAATACAAATATTAGTTTATTTCTAATAGTCTAGTGCGCGCAATGCACGTCACCACTAATGTGTGATAATTTATCACGCATGATATATATGCACACCCGGGCACCATGCATGCACGCACGCACATGTACTCCCTCCATTTTTATTTACTCCGCATATTTGAGTTGACTGAAATCAAACTTTATAAAGTTTAATCAAATTTATAGAAAAGAATATAAATATTTAGCATAACAAATCTATATGACGTGGAAGTACATTCAACAACGAATCTAATGGTATTGATTTGTTATTGTATTTGTTAATATTTTTGTCTATAAGCTTTGTCAAAGTTTGTAAAACTTGACTTTGACTAAAACTAATATGCGGAGTGAATAAAAACGGAGGGAGAATCACACAATGTACAAACAACACTTCCCCTTCTCGTGTTCCCCTTACTGTTGTTCTCATGCGCTCTCCTTTCCTCTCGGCTCTAGTATCGTACCGTCTCCTCCTCCATGATATTGGCACCATTATCGACTACCTTCTCATTGTACCATTTGAAGACGCTATTCATTACCCTCTTTTACAATGCCTCCCCATCGGGCCACTGCGCCGACCTAGTTTGGCCATGCCCATATATTTGATTTCTTTTTGGCAGGGGTGTAAATGGACCTGTCATGTTCAAATCAGGCGATAGTGTTCCAATCTACACCGATTATTCCTATAGCCTCCGTTAGCCATTTTCGGCTCCGGGAGGTGAGGGGAGCCACATATCAATGTGTGACATATAGTTAAGTCCCTCTTTTGTGAGATTTGTGTCCTATTGTGGCAAGCGCCATCATAGGGAATAGAAGTACATGGACCCATCATCCCCTTCATGGTGTGCCCATCATGATCCACTCCATGGAACTAGTGGTTCGTAGTGTTTGTCTCTCATACTTTCGGTCTTCTTTGTTGTCAGTCCATCTACAAAGTATCAGTCTAACGATGTCCGGCCTTGCAAGAAGTGTGTTTCCGATTATGGTGAGTCCAACGATTTGAGATTCTCACTTTTTCGGGTGGGCGATTCTTCTGTAGTTTTGGCGACAACAACATGAAAAGATTGGTTATACTAGGGAACTCTGGTAGTTCTTTTGGCCACTTGAATATATAAATTTTCTCTACCAAGTCAATCAAGCTAAGTCGTTGTTCTAAGAAAATGGAACAAGACAGTCGCATAACATTCAACCTACTCGTTCGAACTTTATTTTTTGGGTGTGCCTAGCACGCAAAGGATATATCTCGCCTTTTGCGAGCGATAAGGAGCGCTTGCCTGCAGTAGTCGTTCCAACGTGGCCCAGACGAATACAGCATTTTTTTTTGCTAGTTTCGTGTGAGTTTCTCAATATCCTTTCTAGTGTGGTCTTTTTGTTGACCCGGTTTTGTATCCGGTTTCAATATTTTTATTAAATTTCTTCTATTTTGCCCTTTTTCTCTTTTTTTGTGTTTCCTTTTCAAAAACATTGTGGACCAGGTACAGGCTGGCCCAAGCTCTGGATGAGCCTAACTAATATTTTTAAGGTCCCCCGCAAATAACAATAATATTTTGTAAGGTACATTTACAATAATAATCAGTTATATTGCAATGTGTAGTTTTTTATTTGATTTTAGAATAAGAATACTTATATCAAAAGTAGAATTTTTAAAAAGTTTTGCATACAATTGTTTTTAAATAGGTTCCATACTAATGAATATGTTCAAGTATGTCATATGAAATGTTCACGTATCGTCTGTAAATTATTTGAATAGATAAAACTGTCTTCCATGTGAACTTTTTTAAAGTATGCTCCATCCACCGTAAAAATGTCAATATCAATGTAAACCATCGTTAATCATATTTAGTGTCCCTTGATTACACTACAAAATTTAATCCATATGCATGGAAATTGTCGTTTTCCATTATTATTTGGTTTTCTTCTTTGATAAAAAACATGTTCATGTCACCTGAAATTTTCAAGCAACATTTTTCAATTTATCCTGTCAGCTTAGCATTATAATTGAGAAATCTAGTCAGCTTAGCAATTTGGAAAGTCAACTAAAACAGCAATTTGTAAAAGAAAGATTGATTTACATGCTCTAAGCTGGCCGTGGGCTTTTGGCAGCCGCTAAAGACCACCTGGGAGTTATTCTGAAAAGAAAAGAAAAAATTGACTCAAGAAAAATTAAAAAGATCAGCGCCTGGCAGAGGAAAATGGAGCGGCGGTTTCCCTCAAGAAAAATGGAGCGTTGGTTAGCAGAACATCCATGGGGGATCTGCTCGGCAGCACGGCGCCTGGCGTCCGGCGAGGCGAGGGCTGTGGGTGCGCAGGAGACCGGCAGCCTGACGTTCGTGCACTCTCGCTGTCGCAGGGCAGTCCACCTCTTCTAATTTCTCCCCGAGGTGATTGGTGGCTTGGTGCTCGCTGCTAATTCAGTCGGCGGTGTTAAATAATAACAAGAAATAAACGAAACAAAAGAGACACAGATTTTTACGTGAACCCTTGCGGGAGAAAATCACGGACGCACGAAGGCGCAATCACTATAAGGAGGAGTATTACAAGCACGAGACGACAGGCCGTCTGAGGTGCGACTACATGGGGTATATATGAGGGGCAACACATAGGAGTCCTTGTAGGACAAGTAAACGAGTTGTACTCGTACGCGTCGGTACCAACGCAAAAGGCCCACACCGTATGTACTACGTCTAGTCCAATACGGTACTAGAATTTGGATCACAATTTAACAATCTCCACCTTGAGCCAAATTCCCTCCAGTAGTCGAAGAAAGTGAATAACTCCATCCAAATCAGCATAACACCTTGTGCGTCAAAGTCCATAGGACTAGTGAGAAATACCAACTAAGCCTGAGCAAAGCTCAAACTTATTGGTCGGAACTGGCTTTGTCATCATATCAGCAGGATTATCATGAGTACTTATCTTGCATACCTTCAAATCGCCTTCAGCAACAACATCTCGAATATAATGAAATCTGACATCAATGTGCTTTGTCCTCTCATGATACATTGGATTCTTTGTAAGATATATAGCTTTGACTGTCACTAAATACGGTAGGGCAAGATGAATCTCCACAAAGCTCAGAATACAAACCTCTCAACCAGATAGCTTCTTTGCATGCCTCAGAAATAGCCATATACTCGGCATCAGTAGTGGAACAAGCCACAATAGACTGCAAAGTTGCTCTCCAACTCACAGCACAACCACCAATGGTGAAAACATAACCTGTGAGTGATCTTCTCTTATCCAAATCACCAGCAAAATCAGAATCAACAAAACCAACAAGTCCATCTCTAGTTTTCCCAAACTGTAAATAAGCATTAGAAGTACCACGCAGGTATCTGAAAATCCACTGAACTGCTCTCCAATGCTCTTTTCCAGGATTAGCCATGTATCTACTGACAACACTCAATGCATATGATAAATCCGACGAGAACAAACCATGGCATACATAAGTGAACCAACTGCACTCGAATAGGGAACTCTAGACATGTACTCAATATCTGCATCTGACTTAGGACATAAAGCTGATGATAATTTGAAGTGTGCAGCTAACGGAGTACTCACCGGCTTGGCATTATGCATATTAAAGACGAAGAACTTTATCAATATATCCCTTCTGACTAGATACACTTTTCCAGATGGTCTATCTCTGGATATTTCCATGCCAAGTATTTTCTTTGCTGCACCCAAATCCTTCATCTCAAATTCATTACTCAATTGCTTCTTTAGTTCATTAATCTCTGACATACTCTTTGCAGCAATTAGCATATCATCAACATAAAGGAGCAAATAAATAGTTGAACCTTTGACAGTTTTCAAATAAACACAACTATCATAATTAGACCTTTTGAAACCTTGAGAGAGCATAAAGGTGTCAAATCTCTTGTACCACTGTCTAGGGGATTGCTTCAATCCATAAAGAGATTTCTTTAACTTACAGACAAGCTTTTCTTTTCCAGGAATAACAAAACCTTCAGGTTGTTCCATATAAATATCCTCTTCTAATTCTCCATGTAAGAATGCAGTTTTAACATCCAATTGTTCAAGCTCAAGATCATGCATGGCAACAATACTGAGTAAAGTGCGAATAGAGCTATGCTTCACAACAGGAGAAAAGACTTCGTTATAGTCAATACCTGGAATCTGACTGTAAACCTTTAGCAACTAACCTTGCTTTATATCTTGTCTCATCATTAGGAGAAACACCTTCTTTCCTCTTGAAAACCCACTTGCAACGAATAGGTTTCTTCTCTCTAGGTAATCTTACTAAATCCCAAGTGCCATTCTTTTCAAGTGATTCCATCTCATCATGCATAGCGGTCATCCACTTATTACTATCACCAGAAATAATAGCCTCGGAATATGAAGAAGGCTCAGCATTACCTTCAATTTCTTCTGCAACAGATAAAGCAAAAGAAACAATATTGCACTCTTCAATTAACCTGTCAGGTTTATTAGTACCCCGCCTAACTCTGTCACGTGCAAGATTCCAACTGGGTGGAACAATAGGCTGATTTGGAGTGGGAGTGACATGATCATCATTAACGACGGGTTCATCATGTGCATCAACAATTTCATTACCAGATGTATCACCTGAATCAATAACATGCTCCACCTGAACAGTAGGCTCCTGAACAATAGGCTGTTGTTCACTCTCAACGGATTAGTAGATGAATGTCGGAGTAAATAGCCATGGGAAGCCTAGCCGGCTTCCCTGCCTTCTGAAAAAATTGCGAGCCCGTCCGGCTCTCAAGAATCCAAGACGTGGGGCCGCCTTCCCCTTGCTGGCCTTCACCCAGGCCGGTATCGGGAAGGCAGCCCGACTTTAGCCCTCGCGAAGAAAGCCACGGGAGGGCCGGCTTCGAGAAGCCGGCCGCGAGAAGGCCGACTCCAAGAAGCCGGCTCCCACAAAGTGGTCGAGACCGTACCCTCAAAGTTTGCATCCGCCTAACGGCAATGTGACGGGGCGTGGCTACAGTGAAGCCTGCCACCCCCGAATCCCGGAGCACGACCGGCACAGTGCGCCGTACGGGTGACCATGACCCGTCCGGCGCAGCACTGTTGCCATGTTGACCCTGATGTCATCCACGATGGGCTACCAGTACGGCCCACGGGCGGTGGGCCCCTTCGGGCAGAGAGACACCCGAAGGCGGCCACGCCTCCCCCCAGTCGGCCCAAGACAGAGCCGGCTCCCCGCAGCCGGCTTGCCGCCTCCCTCGAAGGAGACGCCCCATTAAGGAGACAAGACGCGGTGAGGCTACAGCAATCGCCCGCCGGGCGGCGGCACTGTAGCCACGCCTACCTCGATGAAGCCCACGTCACCAAGATAGAGCAACAGTAACCAGCCGCCGACCAGGTCCTGGACAGTGGGGCCTGCCTGTCGACCAAGGGGCCGGCAGCCGGCGGGACCCACCAGTCGGCGGGCCCCAGCAGCCGGCGCAGAAGCCGGCGAGCGCAGTCACAGACGGCTGGGCCCCGCGCCCAGTCGGATTACCATTGTACCCCCGGGGGGTAGGCCTATATAAACCCCCCGGGGCACCCATGCAAAGGGTTCGACCCCCTGCTAGTTTAGACACCACAAAGGAGAGAAGCAGGCTAGCCGTGCCCTTCTTCCTCCTCCCACCAAACAGCTCAAGGAGCATTGTGTAGCTACTTGTCATCTAGTGATCATGCGGAGACCCCGCAGAGCAGCAGTAGGGGTGTTATCTCCACGGAGAGCCCCGAAGCTGGGTAAGATTCGCCGGCGTGCATGTCTTCGCCTCATCCCGTTTCCAGGCACCGGCGATGTCTTACTGGCTCCCACAATGATAAGCCACCCGTTGGCATATGTCGCACCTACCACCCGACATTTGGCGCCCACCGTGGGGCCAGGTGCACCGTCGTCCGGAGACCTGTTCTGGACGGAACCCTCTTCCTCCCCAGCGAGCGTAGCCAGCCCGGCACGCCCGATGGCGCTGCCACGACGCGCTGCAAGGCGTCACCAGCATCTGCGCGGAAAGCGAGCCCTCGCCGATCTCCTCGACGAAACCCTCATCTCCGACGAGCTCGCCTCCGATGCGGGCACCGACCACCTCCCAAACCTCCTCGGCCAGCTCCATGTCTCCGGCGAGCCTGCTGAGGATTTGGAGTCGGTTGGCTCCACCGACCCGATGCCTGTCGACTCCGACACGGCCTCACTCGACACCTTCCCCACCAACGATCGCGATCTACAACGACCCGCTTCCCCGGACCGATGGCTGCGACACTGTCACCACTAGGTGATGGTCATCGGCCACGGCGGCACGGCTGACGAGAGCGCCACGACGCCCCGCACGCGGCGGCCCACGACTTGTCCATCCCGCTCCCGGCTGATGCTGACGACGAAGCACTTGGAGGCACGCCGCCTCGCTCTCCTCGCGGAGGGCCGGAGGCTGGCTTCCATGAGACGCCTCACTGAGGCCTACCAACGCGAAAATGACCGCACCGCCTTCGGCACGCCGCCCCGAGCGGCCAAGCCGGCGGCGTTGTCAAGCAACGCGGCCGCTGTCATTGCCGACACGCTGGAGTCGACCGCCCGGTCTATGCCACTCCACTCGAGAACTTGCGTGCCGCCCAGGCGCCGTAGACGAGTTGGAAGGATTGGACGCCGAAGAACTCCCCCACATGACCCGGCGCATCCAGCAGCTGATTGATGCAGCCGCACGACGACACAAAGCCGACGCCCGCGCGGGAAGCCCTCCCCCGCGCCGAGATCACGGCGCGACGTCCCGGACGCCGACTACGGGCAACACCCGCGCACGGCGCGAGAGAGAGCCAGCTGCCAGCCGAGCCGGCTCTTTCTCGTGCCGCGCGCGGGTGTTGCTCGTAGTCGGTGTCCAGGACGTCGCGCCATGATCTTGGCGCGGGGGAGGGCTTCCCGCGCGGGCGTCGGATTCGTGCCGCCGTGCGGCCACATCAATCAGCTGCTGGATGCGCCGGGTCATGTGGGGGAGTTCTTCGGCCTCCAATCTGTCCAACTCGTCTACGGCCGCCTGGGCGGCACGCAAGTTCTCGAGTGGAGTGGCATAGACCGGGCGGTCGACTCCCAGCGTGTCGGCGATGACAGGCGCCGCGTTGCTTGACAACGCCGGCCCGGCTTGGCCCGCCCGGGGCCGGCGTGCCGAAGGCGGCGCGGTCAGCTTCGCGCTGGTAGGCCTCAGTGAGGCGTCTCACGGAAGCCAGCCTCCGGCCCTCTGCGAGGAGGGCGAGGCGGCGTGCCTCCAGTGCTTCGTCGTCGGCATCAGCCGGGAGCGGGATGGACAAGTCGTGGGGCGCCGCGTGCGGGGCGTCGTGGGCGCTCTCGTCAGCCATGCCGCCGTGGCCGATGACCATCACCTCAGTGGTGACAGTGTCACAACCATCGGTCCGGGGAAGCGGGTTGTCGTAGATCGCGACGTTGGTGGGGAAGGTGTCGAGTGAGGCCGTTCGGAGTCGACAGGTTATCGGGTCGGTGGAGCCAACCGACTCCAAATCCACAGCAGGCTCGCTGGAGACATGGAGCTGGCCGAGGAGTTGGCGAGGTGGTCGGTGCCCGCTCGGAGGCGAGCTCGTCGGAGATGATGGTCTCGTCGAGGAGATCGGCGAGGCTGCTCGCCGCGCAGATGCTGGTGACGCCTTGCAGCGCGTCGTGGCAAGCGCCATCGGGCGTGCCGGGCTGGCTACGCTCGCTGGGGAAGGAAGAGAGGTTCCCGTTCAGAACAGGTCTCCGGACGACGATGCACCTGGCCCCAAGGTGGTCACCAAATGTCGGGTGGTAGGTGCGACATATGCCAACGGGTGGCTTATCATTGTGGGAGCCAGTAAGACATCGCCGATGCCTGGAAACGGGATGAAGGCGAAGACATGCACGCCGGCGGATCTTACCCAGCTTCGGGGCTCTCCGTGGAGATAACACCCCTACTGCTGCTCTGCGGGTCTCCGCATGATCACTAGATGTACAAGTAACTACACAATGCTGCTTGAGCTGTTTGGTGGGAGGAGGAAGAAGGGCACGGCTGGCCTGCTTCTTCTCCTTGTGTGGTGTCTAAATCTAGCTGGGGGTCGAACCCTTTGCATGGGTGCCCCGGGGGGTTTATATAGGCCTACCCCCCGGGGGTACAATGGTAATCCGACTGGGCGCGGGGCCCAGCCGTCTGTGACTGCGCTCGCCGGCTTCTGCGCCGGCTGCTGGGGCCCGCCGACTGGTGGGTCCCGCCGGCTGCCGGCCCCTTGGTCGACAGGCAGGCCCCACTGTCCAGGACCTGGTCGGCGGCTGGTTACTGTTGCTCTATCTTGGTGACGTGGGCTTCATCGAGGTAGGCGTGGCTACAGTGCCGCCGCCGCGGCGGGTGATTGCTGTAGCCTCACCGCCGTCTTGTCTCCTTAATGGGGCGTCTCCTTCAAAGGAGGTGGCATGCCGGCTATGGAGAGACGGCTTCGTCTCGGGCCGACTGGGGGATGCACGGCCGCCTTCGGGTGTCTCTCTGCCCGAAGGGGCCCACGCCTGTGGGCCGTACTGGTAATCCATCATGGATGACATCAGGGTCAACGTGGCAACAGTGCCGCGCCGGACGGGTCATGGCCACCCGTACGGCGCACTGTGCCGTCGTGCTCCGGGATTTGGGGGTGGCAGGCTTCACTGTAGCCACGCCCCGTCACATTGCCGTTAGGCGGACGCAAACTTTGAGGGTACGGTCTCGACCACTTTGTGGGAGCCGGCTTCTTGGAGTCGGCCTTCTCGCGGCCGGCTTCTCGAAGCCGGCCCTCCCGTGGCTTTCTTCGCGAGGGCTAAAGTCGGGCTGCCTCCCGATAACTGGCCTGGGTGAAGGCCAGCAAGGGGAAGGCGGCCCCACGTCTTGGATTCTTGAGAGCCGGAAGGGCTCGTAATTTTTTCAGAAGGGCCAGGGGAAGCCGGCTAGGCTTCCCATGGCTATTTACTCCGACATTCATCTACTAATGTTCCCGTTGAGAGTGAACAACAGCCTATTGTTCAGGAGCCTACTGTTCAGGTGGAGCATGTTATTGATTCATCTGGTAATGAAATTATTGATGCACATGATGAACCCGTCGTTAATGATGATAATGTCACTCCCGCTCCAAATCAGCCTATTGTTCCACCCAGTTGGAATCTTGCACGTGACAGAGTTAGGCGGGGAATGTTGATGCACATGATGAACCCGTCGTTAATGATGCACTCCCACTCCAAATCAGCCTATTGTTCCACCCAGTTGGAATCTTGCACGTGACAGAGTTGGAGGGGTATTAAAAACCTGACAGGTTAATTGAAGAGTGCAATATTGTTTCTTTTGCTTTATCTGTTGCAGAAGAAATTGAAGGTAATGTTGAGCCTTCTTCATATTCCGAGGCTATTATTTCTAGTGATAGTAATAAGTGGATGACTGCTATGCATGATGAGATGGAATCACTTGAAAAGAATGGCACTTGGGATTTAGTAAGATTACCTAGAGAGAAGAAACCTATTCGTTGCAAGTGGGTTTTCAAGAGGAAAGAAGGTGTTTCTCCTAATGATGAGACAAGATATAAAGCAAGGTTAGTTGCTAAAGGTTACAGTCAGATTCCAGGTATTGACTATAACGAAGTCTTTTCTCCTGTTGTGAAGCATAGCTCTATTCGCACTTTACTCAGTATTGTTGCCATGCATGATCTTGAGCTTGAACAATTGGATGTTAAAACTGCATTCTTACATGGAGAATTAGAAGAGGATATTTATATGGAACAACCTGAAGGTTTTGTTATTCCTGGAAAAGAAAAGCTTGTCTGTAAGTTAAAGAAATCTCTTTATGGATTGAAGCAATCCCCTAGACAGTGGTACAAGAGATTTGACACCTTTATGCTCTCTCAAGGTTTCAAAAGGTCTAATTATGATAGTTGTGTTTATTTGAAAACTGTCAAAGGTTCAACTATTTATTTGCTCCTTTATGTTGATGATATGCTAATTGCTGCAAAGAGTATGTCAGATTATGAACTAAAGAAGCAATTGAGTAATGAATTTGAGATGAAGGATTTGGGTGCAGCAAAGAAAATACTTGGCATGGAAATATCCAGAGATAGACCATCTGGAAAAGTGTATCTAAGTCAGAAGGGATATATTGATAAAGTTCTTCGTCGTTTTAATATGCATAATGCCAAGCCGGTGAGTACTCCGTTAGCTGCACACTTCAAATTATCATCAGCTTTATGTCCTAAGTCAGATGCAGATATTGAGTACATGTCTAGAGTTCCCTATTCGAGTGCAGTTGGTTCACTTATGTATGCCATGGTTTGTTCTCGTCCGGATTTATCATATGCATTGAGTGTTGTCAGTAGATACATGGCTAATCCTGGAAAAGAGCATTGGAGAAGCAGTTCAGTGGATTTTCAGATACCTGCGTGGTACTTCTAATGCTTATTTACAGTTTGGGAAAACTAGAGATGGACTTGTTGGTTTTGTTGATTCTGATTTTGCTGGTGATTTGGATAAGAGAAGATCACTCACAGGTTATGTTTTCACCATTGGTGGTTGTGCTGTGAGTTGGAGAGCAACTTTGCAGTCTATTGTGGCTTGTTCCACTACTGATGCCGAGTATATGGCTATTTCTGAGGCATGCAAAGAAGCTATCTGGTTGAGAGGTTTGTATTCTGAGCTTTGTGGAGATTCATCTTGCCCTACCGTATTTAGTGACAGTCAAAGTGCTATATATCTTACAAAGAATCCAATGTATCATGAGAGGACAAAGCACATTGATGTCAGATTTCATTATATTCGAGATGTTGTTGCTGAAGGCGATTTGAAGGTATGCAAGATAAGTACTCATGATAATCCTGCTGATATGATGACAAAGCCAGTTCCGACCAATAAGTTTGAGCTTTGCTCAGGCTTAGTTGGTATTTCTCACTAGTCCTATGGACTTTGACGCACAAGGTGTTTATGCTGATTTGGATGGAGTTATTCACTTTCTTCGACTACTGGAGGGAATTTGGCTCAAGGTGGAGATTGTTAAATTGTGATCCAAATTCTAGTACCGTATTGGACTAGACGTAGTACATACGGTGTGGGCCTTTGCGTTGGTACCGACGCGTACGAGTACAACTCGTTTACTTGTCCTACAAGGACTCCTATGTGTTTGCCCCTCATATATACCCCATGTAGTCGCACCTCAGACGGCCTGTCGTCTCGTGCTTGTAATACTCCTCCTCATAGTGATTGCGCCTTCGTGCGTCCGTGGTTTTCTCCCGCAAGGGTTTTCATGTAAAAATCTGTGTCTCTCTTTGTTTCGTTTATTTCTTGTTATTATTTAACACCGCCGACTGAATTAGCAGCGAGCACCAAGCCACCAATCACCTCGGGGAGAAATTAGAAGAGGTGGACTGCCCTGCGACAGCGAGAGTGCACGAACGTCAGGCTGCCGGTCTCCTGCGCACCCACAGCCCTCGCCTCGCCGGACGCCAGGCGCCGTGCTGCCGAGCAGATCCCCCATGGATGTTCTGCTAACCAACGCTCCATTTTTCTTGAGGGAAA
This sequence comes from Triticum urartu, assembly GCF_003073215.2. Lineage (NCBI taxonomy): Eukaryota > Viridiplantae > Streptophyta > Magnoliopsida > Poales > Poaceae > Triticum > Triticum urartu. Next base: position 14,409 of record NW_024111659.1, on the reverse strand, counting down.
CCGCCGCTCCATTTTCCTCTGCCAGGCGCTGATCTTTTTAATTTTTCTTGAGTCAATTTTTTCTTTTCTTTTCAGAATAACTCCCAGGTGGTCTTTAGCGGCTGCCAAAAGCCCACGGCCAGCTTAGAGCATGTAAATCAATCTTTCTTTTACAAATTGCTGTTTTAGTTGACTTTCCAAATTGCTAAGCTGACTAGATTTCTCAATTATAATGCTAAGCTGACAGGATAAATTGAAAAATGTTGCTTGAAAATTTCAGGTGACATGAACATGTTTTTTATCAAAGAAGAAAACCAAATAATAATGGAAAACGACAATTTCCATGCATATGGATTAAATTTTGTAGTGTAATCAAGGGACACTAAATATGATTAACGATGGTTTACATTGATATTGACATTTTTACGGTGGATGGAGCATACTTTAAAAAAGTTCACATGGAAGACAGTTTTATCTATTCAAATAATTTACAGACGATACGTGAACATTTCATATGACATACTTGAACATATTCATTAGTATGGAACCTATTTAAAAACAATTGTATGCAAAACTTTTTAAAAATTCTACTTTTGATATAAGTATTCTTATTCTAAAATCAAATAAAAAACTACACATTGCAATATAACTGATTATTATTGTAAATGTACCTTACAAAATATTATTGTTATTTGCGGGGGACCTTAAAAATATTAGTTAGGCTCATCCAGAGCTTGGGCCAGCCTGTACCTGGTCCACAATGTTTTTGAAAAGGAAACACAAAAAAAGAGAAAAAGGGCAAAATAGAAGAAATTTAATAAAAATATTGAAACCGGATACAAAACCGGGTCAACAAAAAGACCACACTAGAAAGGATATTGAGAAACTCACACGAAACTAGCAAAAAAAAATGCTGTATTCGTCTGGGCCACGTTGGAACGACTACTGCAGGCAAGCGCTCCTTATCGCTCGCAAAAGGCGAGATATATCCTTTGCGTGCTAGGCACACCCAAAAAATAAAGTTCGAACGAGTAGGTTGAATGTTATGCGACTGTCTTGTTCCATTTTCTTAGAACAACGACTTAGCTTGATTGACTTGGTAGAGAAAATTTATATATTCAAGTGGCCAAAAGAACTACCAGAGTTCCCTAGTATAACCAATCTTTTCATGTTGTTGTCGCCAAAACTACAGAAGAATCGCCCACCCGAAAAAGTGAGAATCTCAAATCGTTGGACTCACCATAATCGGAAACACACTTCTTGCAAGGCCGGACATCGTTAGACTGATACTTTGTAGATGGACTGACAACAAAGAAGACCGAAAGTATGAGAGACAAACACTACGAACCACTAGTTCCATGGAGTGGATCATGATGGGCACACCATGAAGGGGATGATGGGTCCATGTACTTCTATTCCCTATGATGGCGCTTGCCACAATAGGACACAAATCTCACAAAAGAGGGACTTAACTATATGTCACACATTGATATGTGGCTCCCCTCACCTCCCGGAGCCGAAAATGGCTAACGGAGGCTATAGGAATAATCGGTGTAGATTGGAACACTATCGCCTGATTTGAACATGACAGGTCCATTTACACCCCTGCCAAAAAGAAATCAAATATATGGGCATGGCCAAACTAGGTCGGCGCAGTGGCCCGATGGGGAGGCATTGTAAAAGAGGGTAATGAATAGCGTCTTCAAATGGTACAATGAGAAGGTAGTCGATAATGGTGCCAATATCATGGAGGAGGAGACGGTACGATACTAGAGCCGAGAGGAAAGGAGAGCGCATGAGAACAACAGTAAGGGGAACACGAGAAGGGGAAGTGTTGTTTGTACATTGTGTGATTCTCCCTCCGTTTTTATTCACTCCGCATATTAGTTTTAGTCAAAGTCAAGTTTTACAAACTTTGACAAAGCTTATAGACAAAAATATTAACAAATACAATAACAAATCAATACCATTAGATTCGTTGTTGAATGTACTTCCACGTCATATAGATTTGTTATGCTAAATATTTATATTCTTTTCTATAAATTTGATTAAACTTTATAAAGTTTGATTTCAGTCAACTCAAATATGCGGAGTAAATAAAAATGGAGGGAGTACATGTGCGTGCGTGCATGCATGGTGCCCGGGTGTGCATATATATCATGCGTGATAAATTATCACACATTAGTGGTGACGTGCATTGCGCGCACTAGACTATTAGAAATAAACTAATATTTGTATTTTCAAAATTCTAATATATATTCTCTAGGTTCCATGCTATATTGCACACATTTTTTTTCAAAAAGTGAAACTTCCTAAAACTCTGATCAAATTTATGGAAAATATCCAAACATCCCTATAAGAAGATGTCTCGTGGTATATATAATGGTATTTATTTACTCTAGTAGTTGAAGTTTTTTTCTCTTTGTATAAACCTAGTCAGTTTAGGACCGTTTCCGATTTCAAAATTAAGTTTCTTTCTTCTTGAACAACTGTCAAAAGTTAGTGGAAATGCACTGCGGACCTTAACCAAGAAATCTCAAATTGTCATTAGCGTTAGGTGGCTGGCTTGCGTCGTGAGCCAAACGGCGGCTCGCGAGAGATTTCCCAGGAGGAGGTAGTTTATAATTTCAATAGGCATAATTTATTTAAGAATACAGTGCGGGTGCAAGCGCTTATATACCCTACCCCTATGAGCACCTCTGAGAAACTGAAAATGCAAGCACTGAGACTTGAACCCTGATGGGTCGGGGATACCCCTGTCCTCCTAACCATCCAATCACAAGTTGGTTCGCATCAGCACAATAATATTAGTAGTACTACGATTTATACTACCTTTTAACCGTCATTATTTTCAAAGATTTCAACTATCGTTTGTAAATATATTCCATTTTTGCAAAAAAACACTCCTATCATATAAGTTCATTAGAAATACCTTGCATCATAAACATAATAAAAATTACATAGATATTTCTGAACCAACGAAGGACCACCGCCGCCGTCAGAATGAGTTGTCGATGCACCGATGTCGCCGCTCCTCTATCAGAGCCGGCCTCACCTAGTCGATGGCACTCAGGAAAGCCTTCATGCAAATGCCCTAAGGACCAACACCCTGGAGAGTCGATGCCATCGAACCCTTGAATTGATTCGAAGCACCTAACAACAAATCTCCCCATCACGCATGCATGATGTGAAACACTAACCTTGCCACCACAAGGAGATGGCAGGAATGTTCGCTAGAACTCCACGGACTCTATTCGAACCAATGAACATGAAGAGGATCAGATGGAAGATCAAGTCGAAGAAGAAGTGTCTCCATCCATCCGAGTGCCGCCGTAGGTACGACAACCATAGGGAAGGCGAATCTATGGGCCTGCCAACAAAGCCTCAAGGAGATGAGTTTCCCTAGTGTCATCCATTTTATATAAAATCTATGTCAGCTCACTATCCTCACTTCATATAAACCTCTTGTTGTTGTAGTGAAAAACATATAAGTAGAGGACTGGTATTCACTGTTGATCGAGTAGACATGTTACACTGCTAGCAAGCTTCTCTATCAGTAATTTTAAAAATGGGAATATGTGTCGGGCGTGCAATAGGTCGATGGTGAGGACATCCAGGGCCGGCCCTGGGGGGTGGCAGGGGCGGCCGCCCAGGGCCCCCGAAATCTAGGGGCCCCCTCCAGGGTTCGCAAGGAGCCCATGGCCCAGACCATAAGGAGGCATCGACCTAGACGCACGGAGAAATCCCTGTTTTCCTTCTTCCCATCGCGAGTTCGCCGCTTCGCGACGATCCTATTCCCCCGAGGGCCCCGATCGCGAGTCGCGACGCCGATGTAGATTGCTCTCTGCCATGCGGCCGGCTGATCTTCCTCCAGGTCCCCGGTCCCGTTGTGTTATCCCCCGTTCGTGAGATGCCTCTCATGTGCAAGACGAAGCCACCCCACTTATAAGGTCATCCCTAACCTCCTCTTTCTAGTTGGTCACGTTCATATGGTGCAACAGCAGTTAGATCTTAGAAGGTCTCGCATATGATGCAGTACAAAATTTTAATTTTATGTGCCCGTTGCTCTATTTCTTACTTCAATCTGGGCTTTGTCGGCACAGCACCAATCGCCTTATCTACTGAAAAAGTTGCCTGCTATGTGTTCGACTGTCGTTTTTTGCATTCTCTCTCCAAATCATCATGATTGCAAATTTAACTTAAAAATTGGAAGAAGGTCTCAGCTATACACACATAACTTCAATCCAAACATGGTTATATAATAAATCCACTCAGACTCCCGTAGTCGTCGGGTAGGTAAATGATCTTTTATTGTTGCAAATGAAGCTTTTAAACTTTAAACCTTTCATCTTGATGTTTGCCCTCTATCAGGTATTCGATTTGTCTAATTAAGTAAAGTAATACACTACTTACAATTTTTGTTTTATTTTGAAACAATAGACAATAATAAGTTAGGTAAAGGAATGAATCTAAAAAGAAATGAGATTATTATTTTGATATTTATAGTAGGGGCCCCGGGTTGTAATTTCGCCCTGGGCCCTCGAAATATCAGGACCGGCCCAGAGGACATCCCTATCACTGTTACACCACAACCTCTGCTTCTACACAAATTGGTCCAATTATTGCACCGCTATGTAGAACTGCTAGCTCTCTTATGGTAGCTATAGTATTGGTAATAGCCCCGAGGTTGGGTGTGATGTCTGTTGGGCCGGCACATTTAGGTGGATATTTCTGTATTTGCCATATATTTTCTAGCAAAAATATAAAGAATACTATTAGTTCCTAAAATCATGGCCAGTTTAAACCATATTTCCTAAAATCGTCCGATGACAAAATATAAAGAATATTATTAATTCTAAAAAATGTTCATGAATTTAAAACATATATAAAAATATTATAATATTTAATGAATTTTTAGAATGTTCAGAAATTTACGGAAATTTCATGAATTAAACTTTTTCTAGCAAAAAATATTTTCAAGATGCAAAATATTTCCTGAATTTAAAAAAATCCAAATTTTAAAAAATGTTCATAAGTTCAAAAAATTACTTAGATTTTTAAAACTAATAAAAGGATTTTTTTTTTTTGAAAAATGATAGAATACCTGATAAAACGGGTAAAAAGTAAAGAAAGAAAAATAAAATCAAAAGGCAATTCCAAAATCAGCTGGGAAAGAAAAATCAGCATGAGTAGCTGACCCATTAAGCTCAATGGGTCTGCTTTTGGTCGCTAACCCTCGACCTTCGCGTGGACTAGTGATTGTTGTTTGCAGTGTCATAGTACTCCCTATTGACGAATTGGTTAGCAAAAAGTAGATCCCGCTGAAGTTCGTTGGGCTTAGAGTGGGGAAGTTAGAGGCTCAAGACTACTTTTTTGAGAGATAACCAAGACTACTTTTTATGCCAATTCCTTCTATTCGGCGGTTAAGGCACCCATTGAAGGCCTGATCATACACAGTGCTCACCCCTTCCCATTCGATAGAATATATATAGGCCAGCCCATCTAAGCCATGACCTAAGAAGCTCCCTCCCGGGTGTGCGAAGCTTCCGGAAGCTTCTTGGACCGGTTTTGGGAAGCTTCCTGTTGATTATTTTTCATTTATATTTCCTGGACAGGGTTATGTTTGATTTTTTTCGTTTTTCGTTTTTCGTGTTTTTTTCAAATGCATGAACCTTTTGAGATTTAATTATTTTCAAATCCATGAACATTTTTAAAATTTTATTCTTTTCAAACTTGTGACATTTTTTCAAAATGATGAACTCCTCTTTCCCAAATTTGTGAACCTTTTTTCAAGTTCTTATTTTTTGCGGAATTTATTAAGTTTCTTCAATTTAAAATAATAATTCAAATTGATGAAGTTTTTCAAAAATCATGATGTATTTTGTTCACGTCTAGTTAAACTTTTCAAATCCTATGATTCTGTTTTCCAAAAGTCAACAGTGAACCGATCAATTGATAAAATAAAGGTGAGAAAACACACATAACGCCAGATGAGTCGGCCCATACAAGTGGCTTGGGGCCCTGTAGGGCAAATTGTCACCTGAAGGGCTGTATGAGTGGTGTGAAGGCTATTATTTGCCAAGTTAAAAGTTGGTCCCTGTTCGTGACATGAACACGTCCACCGTGTACCCTCGACACCGAGGGTGATGCACCGCAGCTCACGTCGAAGGAGACCCGTCCGGAAGCGCGGAACGCAGGCAATCCGGCGGGCGCTTTTCAAGACCCGAAACCCCGCATGCCCGGGAGGGACCCTGTCTGGACGCGCGGTGGCTATGGGCTGCCCTAGTTCGACCTGATCGCCCCTAGGGCCTCGAGGTTCGCCGCCGTGCAAAGAAGAAGAACACATGAAGAACGAGGAAGAAGAAGAACTAGGGTTAAGGAGAAAAGATAAAAGATAAAAAGTGGTAGATGAATTGATCGATTGTGTGTTGTTCAATCGGCCGTCACCCCTTAGATATATAAGAGGCGACTGGACTTCCCGTGCAAGGAAAAGGCTTGGATTCACGTCCAGAACCCTAGTCAAATTCGGATTGGTTTTATCCGAACTTTCCAAAACTGTTCGGTTTAAACTGGCTGCACCTTGCGGGTGATTTTTGTGACGGTAAACAATCTCGGATGAAAACGAGCCCAAAAGCAATCTTAACCGTTTCGACAAGATGAACAACTTTCATGTTGAAAGTTTTTTTTATCAGAGGTCATCTTAAGGGTCAAATCGGTCTCGCAAAACAGGCTATTCTCTCGCGCTATCCATCACACATGTGTATGGTGGGGCGCGCCACATCTCGCCTCGTGACAGTGCTGCACTCCGATTGCTCTAAGGTTTGCATACGAACTCGGATTTGGACGATTTTTCTATCAAAATCGACCGTTTCGACGAGATGAAGACAACTCGTGTAGGTCATTTTTCCATTTGAGGTCGTCTTAGGGGTTAATCGACCAAACTGTACTCTGAATATAAGATGTTAGTACTTTGAGCATAGTTTCGGCCTTCGAGATGAAATTGGACGACGATGACCCAAACTTCAAAGATGTTCATATCAATAAGACGGAACTCTTTCATGTAGATCACTTCTCCATTTGAGGCCATGTTAAATAAGTTCTTGACCGTGCCAAAATCCGGTATCAACACAGGGCCCCCTGTTTTTCGGCAAAGCTTGTGTGCCGAAAAATAACTTGCACATAGCTTGCTCTAAGGACGATGTCAACACTACATTGGCCATTTTGCATATGCTTAGGACGATAAGTTTATATCGGCCATTGCTTGTGTGAATATTTTGATGCAAGCTTGGGTGACTTTCCCAACTTCATTAATCCGACTATAAAGTTCCATAGGTCTGCATGTCAAGACCATCCATCAACCATATTGTCCACCCTTCTGCTAGGATCTTGCAGATTATCAACAATCAACTTTCTCGAATCCTTACTTTGTCTGCATAAAAGTTTCATTAGTGGTCGAGGTAGTGAGCTCCAATTCGGCCTTACCTATGTTGGCAAGAATAAGCATCGGCTATTGATAGATATGCAATACACCATGACAGACATGGTAGCCGGATGCTTGCTATGCCAACTCTCTTCAATTGACATGTCTAAATATATGAACAATTTTAATGCAACCCAAGGTAAATTTTGCATCTAGACATACCAAAAGATAAACTATAAGTGACTCGTCAAAACATTGATAACCCTTGGATATTTGTTGCACTACTAATAATGAATCACCGGCAATATGTATAGCACCTATAGCAAGGCAAAGCTCCAATCCGAATAACAATGCATATTCGGCTTTGATCATTGTGCAAAAATATTTTAAGCGGCATGAGGCTTCACAAAATAGCTTCATATGGAGATAAATAAACAACACCAACACGTTGGCCATTGTTACAAATTTAACCATCAATATATAATCTCCATGGTACTAGAGAGATCAAGCTAAAAACAATATTATGCATGATGTCAATATGATGCTCAATAAAAAATCAACCATGATTTGGCCTTACGTAAATTCTGAAAACTAATAAGCCAAAGCACACCCAATCAAAACATAATTTCACTTTGCAATTTTGATGAATTGGTCTATGCATAATATCTTCAATGGCAACAATTTGACAAATTCCTTTTCAAGGACTTATCTCAATCTCTACTCAAACTAAGGACGATGTTAGAATACCACACCGGCCATTCTTAGATATTCTTAGGGCGATATATAAGTATCGGCCATTCCCATGAGGTCCATGTAGAATTCACCCACCAAAGTATGTATAGCCGAAATAAACAAATGAAATAGCAATAAAATATTTCAGCCCTTTTGTATTAGCAACAAAAACATAACTAACCAAATGTATGGTGATTTGGTAATACCCTGTCATGATATAAAAAATTATGTTTCATCCATGGAACAAAATAAATCCATGGAGGGTAATTGATCATACCTATGGATGAATTCCATGGCAAAGGCATCAATGGCATGGTTGAAGAAAATGAATGATGTGCTAACTGAAGATTTTGATGTTGTGATGCACACCTTCGGCTTAATTGTTTGTTGCTTCCATTCTTCTCTTCCTTTAATTTTATTGTACTTATTGCAATAGAAGCATGCACATCCTTTTTTATGATTAATCCTCTTGGGAACCCACGCCATGTTCTTCTATCTCAGCTCTTGTGCACTAAGATTTTGTAATTCCCTCTTTTGCCAATACGATAAACCTAGTGGGCATCTTGGCTGTGATTCTATTTTGACCTTGTGCACTCTCAACTTCTTTTCTTCAGATTTGGCACTTTGACTCTCAATAATTGGTTGCTTCGTCTCCTTGCCTTTAGTAGCTAATGTCAACACTTTAATTGGCTCTTTTTCATTTGAGATCAAATCTGAAGTTGCACTCTTACGGCCATCTCTTTTAACACGGTAAACTTGCTTGGCCACCTCTTTCTTCTTCTTTGAGCTCTAGAGTGATTCCTTAGGATTGAAACGGTCTTTAACATGTGATTGTTCAAATGTTGATCTTCTCGGAGCTCCATAATATTGATGAGATGGTCTAAAATAAGATGGAGAATGTGCCCTTGTATCATACCTGTCCCATGATGGATGTGAATCTACACGAACATAGGGAGAAATCCAGGACATTGGCATTGGCGGCCCAAAATAAGGATATGAATATGTTGCATGAAAATTTTCACTTTTCCAATATCGATCCTCATATTTGTGCCTTGGGGGTGATCTTGATGCTTTTGCATTAGTTGGCCGATAAGCACTTTTCTCTTCACTCTTATTTTGATATTTATCTAATAATTGTGCAAAAGTGACCTTGAATTTCTTGCACTTGTGCTTATTGCGGCTTTTGTTTCCTTTGGTTGTGCTTGCACCGATCTCTGAATTTGCTTGCTGCCCCCCAGTCCTTGGCGTCTCCATTGTAGTTTCGATGGAATTTTCGCCCTCAAGATTATGTTCATTAAGCTCTTCAACAACTTCTTTACTTGAAAGGTTAATCCCATCACCTGCAGTTTTTACCTTCTCTTTAAATGGATCGGCTTAAAGTAGCCGATGCAAAAACTTTCTGCCGTCGGGACCAATCGGAATAGACTGGTGATCTCTTGGTGTCTCAACAAATTTCAATCGTCCTTTATCAGTGGCCGATTTAACTATTTGACGAAACATGTTGCAATCCTCAAAATTATGCTTGGACGAATCATGCAACTTAAAATACATTCGTTCCTGGACAGATGGCTCAACATGGTGATCAAGAATTCTAATATAATTATTTCTCAACAACAAATTAAATATTTGATCACACATGCTTGATTGGAAGGTAAACTTTGAATTATCTATCCGATCTTGTTGTGAGAACGGCTTTGGAGTTAAGCAAACGAATGGTTCAGATTTTGCATCACCCCATTCGGCTATGCATTGTGTTTTTCACTCTATCTCCGATGTCTTTGGATAAGAAACTATACTGGCATCGGTTTGCTCAGAGGATTTTAACCTTGGCTTTAAATTTCTGAAACGAAAATAGATAGAACATACATGTCTCAATTGAGACCAAGTGTAAGCCAAGTAAGAAATAAGCAAAGCTACGCAATTAGATATGAACTTTACATAAAGTAATGAGAAAGCTTTGGCTGCAGTAATAAGTCACTATCGGTCTCTTTGAATGGTACAATATATTGACCGATATACTTAGTAAAAAATTTATTGCTAACAAGTAAATTCCCCTTCTTCATTGGTCTTTGAAAATTACTTATTAGAATTTTTCTAATAGATGCATCAACAATAAAGTTGTGACCAAATCTGAAAATAGGTAAATTACTTGCTAGACATACCTCTTCAAATATGTTGGGAGAGCATGATGATTGCATATGATGAATAATATTGTGCTTTGCTTCTGGATGACTTCCCAACACCATGTCACAATTTTCTTCTTGATTTCGTGCATCATAAATTTGAAGATCTTCGTCAACCGAACTTTGTTCGGCTACTTGCTCTTGTCCTTGAAGCTTGTCAATTTGTATGGCACGAAACTCATAGGGTAGGAAGTAGGTTCCATTAACTTCACAAAAATCAAACATGGTTGTTTTGCTATGCTTGCCATGCCCTTTCTCAATAATGCTTGCCTCTTTGGATTTCATGGATTTGGAATATATACTACTTGATTCAGCTTTTTCAACCGAAGCACTTTTAGTTTCTAAATCATCATTCTTTTTGCCGGTTATATAAATTGGCAAGGCTTCTTTTCTTTGAGCCAATTCCCTATCAATTCTCTCTTGGCGAAGTACCGCACCCTATCGCGCAAAGCTTTAACTCCCCTCTCAATTCCAGCCTGCTCTAGATTAGTTTGCCTCCCAATGATTTTAGAATCTTTCGGCAATGAAGTGTTAGTGTTGCCGAATTTTGCAATTGTGTAGGGGGTGTATAATATGCTGCGGTACTAGGTGGAGGTGTACGTCCATTTTGCATCATGCTTTTATATCGATAATTTATCGCATTATGGACTGTTATTTCACTTTATATAACAATACTTATGACTATTCTCTCTTATTTTACAAGGTTTACATAAGGAGTGAGAATGCTGGCAGCTGGAATTCTGGGCTGGAAAGGGAGCAAATATTAGAGACCTATTCTGCGCAACTCCCAAAGTCCTGAAACTCCACGGAACGTCTTAAAAGAAATAAAGAAAAATTCATGCCAAAGATGAAGGCCAGGGGCCCACACCCTTCTCACGAGGGTGGGGGGCGCGCCCCCTACCTCGTGGGCCCTCTGGTGGGTCTCGGACGTCCATCTTCTCCTATATGAAGTCTTTCAATGAGAAAAAAAAAGAAGCAACCTTTCGGGACGAGACTCCGCCGCCATGAGGCGGAACCGAGGCAGAACCAATGTAGAGCTCCGGCAGAGCTGTTCTGCTGGGGAAACTTCCCTTCGGGAGGGGGAAATCATCACCATCATCATCACCAATGCTCCTCTCATCGGGAGAGGGCAATCTCCATCAACATCTTCACCAGCACCATCTCATCTCCAAACCCTAGTTCATCTCTTGTATCCAATTCTTGTCTCAAAGTCCGGGATTGGTGCAGTAGGCTAGTGTTGGGGTTTCGTAGTAATTTCAAAAATTTTCCTACGCACACGCAAGATCATGTGATGCATAGCAACGAGAGGGGGAGAGTGTTGTCTACGTACCCACGCAGACCGACTGCGGAAGCGATGACACGACGTAGAGGAAGTAGTCGTACGTCTTCACGATCCAACCGATCAAGCACCGAAACTACGGCACCTCCGAGTTCGAGCACACGTTCAGCTCGATGACGATCCCCGGACTCCGATCCAGCAAAGTGTCGGGGAAGAGTTCCGTCAGCACGACGGCGTGGTGACGATCTTGATGCACTACAGCAGCAGGGCTTCGCCTAAACTCCGCTACAGTATTATCGAGGACTATGGTGGCAGGGGGCACCGCACACGGCTAAGGAATAGATCACGTGGATCAACTTGTGTGTTCTAGGGTGCCTCTGCCTCAGTATATAAAGGACTAGAGGGGGGAGGCTGGCCGGCCAAGGTGTGGCGCGCCAGGAGAGTCCTACTCCCTCTGGGAGTAGGATTCCCCCCCCCAATCCTAGTTGGAATAGGATTCGCGGAGGGGGAAAAGAGAGAGAGGGGGCCGGCCACCTCTCCTAGTCCTAATAGGACTAGGGGAAGGGGGAGGCGCGCAGCCCATGTAGGGCTGCCTCTTCTCTTTTCCACTAAGGCCCATCATGGCCCATTTAGCTCCCGGGGGGTTCCGGTAACCTTCCCGGTACTCCGGTAAAATCCCGATTTCACCCGGAACACTTCCGATATCCAAACATAGGCTTCCAATATATCAATCTTTATGTCTCGACCATTTCGAGACTCCTCGTCATGTCCGTGATCACATCCGGGACTCCGAACAACCTTCGGTACATCAAAATGCATAAACTCATAATATAACTGTCATCGTAACCTTAAGCGTGCGGACCCTACGGGTTCGAGAACAATGTAGACATGACCGAGACACGTCTCCGGTCAATAACCAATAGCGGGACCTGGATGCCCATATTGGCTCCTACATATTCTACGAAGATCTTTATCGGTCAGACCGCATAACAACATACGTTGTTCCCTTTGTCATCGGTATGTTACTTGCCCGAGATTCGATCGTCGGTATCCATACCTAGTTCAATCTCGTTGCCGGCAAGTCTCTTTACTCGTTCCGTAATACATCATCTCGCAACTAACTCATTAGTTGCAATGCTTGCAAGGCTTATGTGATGTGCATTACCGAGAGGGCCCAGAGATACCTCTCCGACAATCGGAGTGACAAAACCTAATCTCGAAATACGCCAACCCAACATGTACCTTTGGAGACACCTGTAGTACTCCTTTATAATCACCCAGTTACGTTGTGACGTTTGGTAGTACCCAAGTGTTCCTCCGGTAAACGGGAGTTGCATAATCTCATAGTTATAGGAACATGTATAAGTCATGAAGAAAGCAATAGCAACATACTAAACGATCGGGTGCTAAGCTAATGGAATGGGTCATGTCAATCAGATCATTCTCTTAATGATGTGATCCCGTTAATCAAATAACAACTCATTGTTCATGGTTAGGAAACATAACCATCTTTGATTAACGAGCTAGTCAAGTAGAGGCATACTAGTGACACTTTGTTTGTCTATGTATTCACACATGTATTATGTTTCCGGTTAATACAATTCTAGCATGAATAATAAACATTTATCATGATTATAAGGAAATAAATAATAACTTTATTATTGCCTCTAGGGCATATTTCCTTCAGTCTCCCACTTGCACTAGAGTCAATAATCTAGATTACACAGTAATGATTCTAACACCCATGGAGCCTTGGTGCTGATCATGTTTGCTCGTGGAAGAGCTTAGTCAATGTCTGCAACATTCAGATCCGTATGTATCTTGCAAATTCTATGTCTCCCACCTGGACTAGATCCCGGATGGAATTGAAGCGTCTCTTGATGTGCTTTGGTTCTCTTGTGAAATCTGGATTCCTTTGCCAAGGCAATTGCACCAGTATTGTCACAAAAGGTTTTCATTGACCCGATGCAACTAGGGATGGACACCTAGGATCGGATATGAACTCCTTCATCCAGACTCCTTCACTTTCTGCTTTCCGAAAGCAGCTATGTACTCCGCTTCACATGTAGATCCCGCCACACGCTTTGTTTAGAACTGCACCAACTTACAGACTCCACCGTTTAATGTAACACATTATCCGGTTTGCCGATTTAGACATGTCGGATCAGTGTCAAAGCTTGCATCAATAACCATTTACGATGAGCTCTTTGTCACCTCCATATACGAGAAACATATCCTTAGTCCTTTTCAGGTATTTTAGGATGTCTGACTGCTGTCCAGTGATCCACTCCTGATACTTTGGTACTCCCTGCTAGACTTATAGCAAGGCACACATCAAGGTCTGTACACAGCATTGCATACATGATAGGATCCTATGGCTGATGCATAGGGAACATCTTTCATTTCTCTCTATCTTCTGCGGTGGCCGGACATTGAGTCTTACTCAACTTCACACCTTGTAACACAGGCAAGAACCATTTCTTTGCTTGATCCATTTTGAACTTCTTCAAAATTTTGTCAATATATTGTTTGTGAAAGTCCAATTAAGCATTTTGATCTATCTCTATAGATCTTTATGCCTAATATGTAAGCAGCTTCACCGAGGTCTTTCATTGAAAAACTCTTATTCAAGTATCCCTTTATGCTATCCAGAAATTCTATATCATTTCCATTAGTAATATGTCATCCACATATAATATCAGAAATGCTACAAGCTCCCACTCACTTTCTTGTAAATACAGGCTTCTCCAAAAGTCTGTACTAAAACCAAATGCTTTGATCACACTATCAAAGCGTTTATTCCAACTCCGAGAGGC
>NW_024111658.1:0-16510 GCF_003073215.2 Triticum urartu | reverse complement strand
CCGCTGCCACGGGAGGGTAGGACAAAAGATGTCATGCAAGTTCTTTTAATAAAGCACATATGACTATTTACAGAATACATGCCTACATTATATCGATGAACTGGAGCTAGTGCCGTATCGCCCTAGGTTATAACTGTCACATGATGAATATCATCCAACAAGTCACCGATCCAATGCCTACGAATTTATCTATATTGTTTCTGCTAAGTTACTACTATCATCACTGTTACACTTGCTACAAATTACTGCTATCACTATTACTGTTACCGTTGCTGCTGTCACTATTATCAAAACTATCAAACTACTTTGCTACTGATCACTTTGCTGCAGATAATTAATCTCCAGGTGTGGTTGAATTGACAACTCAGCTGCTAATACCTTCAAATATTCTTTGGCTCCCCTTGTGTCGAATCTATAAATTTGGGTTGAATACTCTACCCTCGAAAACTGTGTGATCCCCTATACTTGTGGGTTATCAAGACCTTTTTCTGGCGCCGTTGCCGGGGAGCATAGCTATATTTGTTGAGTCACTTGGGATTATTATCATATTATCACTATGAAGAATCTGAAGGATCCTAAAGACTAAGATATTTCCCTCAAGGACGAGGGGAGGTAAGGAACTGCCATCCAGTTCTGCTTTAGATTCACCTTCTGTTATGAATAAACTTGCAACACCACCACATGCTATTAATTCTGATATGTCGCAAGTTATTGATGATGCTACTTCTACTATGAATGATGCTTATGATGATGCTAGTACCTTGCTTGATAATGATGATGTGCCACTTGGTGAATTTCTTGATAAACAAATTGCTAGAGTTATACAACATGATGTTGTTGAATCTGATGATGAGCTTGAAACTGAAACTCCTGAAACACCTGCTAGAACTAGCCTTCCTAGATATGAATTGCCTAAGGTACCGGAAGGTTATGTTATGAGTGAAGAAGCAACTAGAGATATTCTTGCTTGCAATGATAGAGATGATCTAGAGAAATTATTACACAAGTATAAAGAAAAATCTCTGAATGCTAGAATGAAATGTGATCCTAAGTTTTCTACTTCACCTATCTTTATTGATGATAAGGATTATGAATTCTCTGTCGACCCAGAGTTAATTACTTTGGTTGAATCTGATCCTTTCCATGGTTATGAAACTGAAACTGTTGTGGCACATCTTACTAAGTTGAATGACATAGCCACCCTTTTTACTCATGATGAGAAAACTCGCTACTACTTTATTCTCAAATTATTTCCTTTCTCATTAAAGGGTGATGCTAAAGCTTGGTACAATACTCTTGCTCCTGGTTGTGTGCGTAGTCCCCAGGATATGATTTATTACTTCTCTGAAAAATATTTTCCTGCTCATATGAAACAAGCTGCCTTACAGGAAATATTTAACTTTGTGCAAACTAAAGAAGAGAGTCTCCCACAAGCTTGGGGGAGGCTTTGCCAGTTACTTAATGCTTTGCCTGATCATCCTCTTAAGAAAAATGAAATACTTGATATCTTCTATAATGGACTAACCGAATGCTTCTAGGGACTTCCTAGATAGTTGTGCTGGTTGTGTTTTCAGGGCAGAACTATTGCTCAAGCTGAAGAATTATTGAATAACATATTGAAAAATTATGATGATTGGACTATTCCTGAACCACCGCCTAAACCCACTCCGAAGAAGAGGGGTATATTATATCTCAGTCCCGAAGATATGCAAGAGGCAAAGAAATCTATGAAGGAAAAAGGTATTAAAGCTGAGGATGTTAAAATTTTACCTCCTATTGAAGAAATACATGGGCTTAATACACCACCACTGCCTAAGGTGGTAGAGGTAAATTCTCTTATGAAGTTTAATGATAATGATAATCCTCACAATATGCATCCTAGTCAATGCCTTTATGAGTTTGAAAACTACATTAGAAAACAAGATCACTTCAATGCAAATGTTATGAAACAATTGAAATATTCTGATATGATTGCTCGCTTGAGTGACTTGTTATTTAGAATATCAAATGATGTTAGAGGTGTTGGAAAGCATGCTTCTATGGTTCATCAATTAGAACAAGTTGCTAAATCTCAAAGAGAATTGCTTGATGAAATGAATCATAATATGCATGACTTTGCTGTTAGAGTTGCAACTAGAGGAGGTAAAATGACTCAGGAACCACTTTATCCTGAGGGACACCCTAAAAGAATTGAACAAGATTCACAAAGAGCTAACACTAGTGCACCTAGTCCTTCTAGAAAGAAAAAGAAAAATAAAAGAAAAATGATAGGACTTTGCACACTTCTAGTGAACCTGAAATAGAAAAACCTCCTGATAATGAAAATGAAGTTTCTATCTCTGATGCTGAAACTCAATCTGGTAATGAACACTCACCTAATGATAATGAAAAAGATAATGATGAGGTTCATGAAGACTCTCACAACCAATGATAAAAGAACCAGATAATGATGTTGAGATAGAACCACCTGTTGATCTTGATAACCCACAACCTAAAATAAAAGATATGACAAAAGAGACTTTGTTGCTAGAAAACACGGTAAAGAAAGAGAACCATGGGTTCAAAAACCTATGCCTTTTCCACCCAAGTCAACTAAAAAGAATGATGATGAAGAATTTGAACGCTTTGCTGAAATGCTGAGGCCAGTCTTTTTGCGTACTCGCTTGACTGATATCTTGAAAATGCCTCCTTATGCAAAGTATATGAAAGACATCATCACAAATAAGAGAAAAATACCGGAAGCTGAAATCTCCACTATGCTTGCTAATTATACTTTTAAAGATGGAGTACCTAAAAAACTTGGAGATCCGGGAATACCAACTATACCTTGCTCTATCAAAAAGAATTATGTGAAAACTGCTTTGTGTGATTTAGGAGCTGGTGTTAGTGTTATGCCTTTCTCTTTATATAAAAGACTTGACTTGAATAAACTCACACCTACTGAAATATCTTTGCAAATGGCTGACAAATCAACTGCCATACCTATCGGTATCTGTGAGGATGTGCCCGTTGTTGTTGCTAATGTTACTATTTTGACTGACTTTGTTATACTTGAGATGCCCGAGGACGACAACATGTCGATTATCCTTGGTAGACCCTTCTTGAATATTGTAGGGGTTGTTATTCATTGCAATAAAAGCAATGTCACTTTTCATATTAATGGCAATGAGCATACGGTGCACTTTCCGAAGAAACAATTCCAAGTGAATGGTATTAATGTTATTGAAAAATCTCCGACAATCACTATTGGAAGCTTTAAAATACCTCTACCTACTGTCAAAAAGAAATATGAAATGCTTCTTGTTGCGGAAATGCATATCCCCATTGAGGTAACGTAGTGATTTATGAAAGTTCTTCGGTTTCATGCTAATCGAAAGTGGTTGTTAATAAGACTTGATCGACCTTTTTGAACGGTATGAAGTTGATGAATTTAGTAAGCACTACTTTCTATCCACACTTTTTATTCTCTGTTTTTATCAGTTAAATAAAATAAAATGCCATGGTTTGTTTGTTTTCTGAATTTCCCGTGCAATAAAAAATGACCAAAAATAAAAGTTCTCAGAATGCCCTAAAAATTTTACACGATTTTTTTCTGAATATTTGAGAATTTTTGGTGCAATAAAAATCAGAGGGAAATGCACCAGGTGGGCACAACCCACCTGGACATGCCAGCACCCCTAGGCGCACCCTAGTGGGTTGTGGTCCCCACGTGGCCCCCTCACTTACCTCTTCATACCACATCATCACTCACCTCCAGAAAAAAAAATCCCCATTGCTCTCTCTCCCATGTTCTTGAGCTCAAACCCGCGGATTTCGATCTCTTAGCTCGAAGCTCTGTTTCCGAAACTGTTTCGGGAGATTGTTGATTGGTATGTGACTCCACCTTTTGTCCAATTAGTTTTTAGTGGCTTATACTTTGAATAATTATCTACTCTTGGTGCTGCTGTAGATGTGCTTGCATGTTGAATTCTTAGTGTTCTAAGTTGTTTAAATGCTTGCTGTGGCTTCTATGTACTCCTATGAGTAGTTGCTATCAATCTTAGAGTTTTGTTGAGAAAATTTTGTGGACTAAAAATTCAGATTTTTGTTCATAGGAAAACTTGTACGCGGACATGAATATCTTCAGGAAGTTTGGCTCTAATAAGAACTCCAAGGGTGTTACTGGGGAGTCTTCTAACACTGATCTCCACCCTCGGAGGTTGGCGGAGAGGTACGGCCGTGCGAATGGCGGCACACCCCATTCCTGCAAGAGGCTGAAATTCTTAGGGAGTTCACGTAATATATTGCTAATGCCGGCCTCAGCGACTTCATCGTAGATGAGTGTGACCAGCACAAAATCCTCACAAACATCTTTGTTCAGAGCTTTACTTTCTTGCCTAGAAATAATCCTCTTGAAGTGAGCTTTGATTTATATGCTGAAAACCATCAGATACCACTTACTGAGTTTTGTGACATATGCTTGATCCCGTCTGATGGGAGCTTGGCTGAGCCTAGGCCGGATGAGTTTGAGGCCTTTTATCGCACTCTGACAGTGGGTGATGAGTGAGGAGTGTCAGCCATAACTGCCGCTGGCTTACATTTTCCCGCTGTTCGTTACTTTGCACATTTTATTACCAAATGCTTGCTTGCTAGGGAAAAGGTGGGTGCACTTAGTTCACCAGACCTTGCTCTTTTACATCATGCATTAGAGGGTGACAACACTTATAGCTTGGGAGCTATTGTGGCTGGTCGCCTGCATCTTAATAAATACAAGGGCAAAGTGCATGGTGGGATTTTTGCCACTCGTTTGGCAACTCACTTCGAGGTTGATATACGCCCTCATGATTTCCCTCTTACAACAGTTTACCTAAACCAGGCAACTATGGATCACCACCATTTTACTGACATAGAGTCCCCTCACATCCCTATTTCGTATAACCTAGTTTTTAGTGTGAGGACTCGTGATGTTATTCCATTGCCTGCTCCTGCTTTGTTTGATTATGTTGCCAGGGGCGGATATAGGATTATGCCTACAGACATCATCGCCTACCGGCACGCTCAGGCTGCTGGTGAGGTAGCACACCAGGCACCTCCGTAGTGGGACCAGTGGATGCCCGCTCCTCAGGATCCCTACTACCCTTCAGGCTACTAATCTACTACCAAGTTAGGCCAAAATCCTAAGCTTGGGGGAGTACATGTCTCTCACTGACATTACATTCATGTCCACTTATTCCATTTGTCGATATTCACACTTTTTCATTGTATCATCCATGCTTAGATTTATTTTCTTGCTTTCTTCTTGTGTGTTCATTAAAACTTTAGAAAACCCAAAAAATTATTTGTAGCTAGTTTACTTTCTATGCATGCTTGGTAGTACTAAAAAGAAAATCCAAAAAGATTCCCTTGTTCTTCTTTTGCTTGTTGGGAGCTTTCCCGTGTAAATAGTTTTTTCTCATTTTTGCTTTTCCCTTATTTGCTTGCTTTATAAAACCAAAAACTCCAAAAATATTTCAGCGTGCTTCTTTGAATTTCTTTTCTTTTATTCGAGTTGTACCGAGGAGAAGACCACGATGAAAATGTTGAGTGGCTCTCATATGAATAATTGTTGAACTAGTAAAGAGCACATTTTACCATGTCTTCTCCCGTTGAATAAAATGTTTGCAGATTCCAGCTTAGTCCATGGAACTCTTGCATTATTATTATTTTCATATCATTCGGCCGTGCAAGTGAAAGGCAATAATGACGACATTCTATGAACTGGCCGTGGCAAAGAGAAACTGGTATGAACTCGACTTGTCATGTCTGTGTAAATATGTTTAACCTAGTATACATGCTTCAGCCCATTATGATTAAACATGTTTGCAATGACAATTAGAGATTATAGTTTTTCATGCCATGCATAAGTAGCTGGGAGTTAATAATGATTTATCTTGGATATCAACATAGCATAAAAATGATTGTGATGCAGTATGATGATATGGTATCCTCCTCTTAATGTTCAAGTGGCTTGACTTGGTACATGTTCATGCATGTAGTTGAATCAAAACCAACATAGCCCCTATAATGTTTATGTTCATGGTGTTCATATCCTACTCATGCTAGTGTCCAATGTTACTTACGCATAATGCATGGTTATGATCATTGTTGCTCTCTAGCTGGCCGCTTCTCAATCATAACTACTAGCCTTCACCTGTACTAAGTGGGAACTCTTCTTGTACATCAAAAACCTTGAACCCAAAGTTATTCCAGATGAGTCCACCATACCTACCTATATACGGTATTACCCTGCCGTCCTAAGTAAATTTTCATGTGCCACCTCTAAACACTTCTAAAAAATTATCTATTTTGTGTGCCTGGATCGTTCATGGAACGACAGGAGGTGGTCGATATCTTCCGTGCTAAGAGGGTTATTCTCAGGTCGAGTGTTTATTCACTCACCATCGCACGAGAAAATGGGCGGTAGTAGGGATGCCTAGTCCCAAACTTCAAAATACAAAAATAGTTCATCTCTTAAATAATCAAAAAAAAACTCCCAATGGAGATAAAACCTTTTCTTTTACCGCTTGGGAACCGCCACTAGCATGATTTGCATGGAAGATGTTGATAACTGATGGTCGTGAAGTGAATAAGAAGGGTGCATGTCTCAAAATATCATTTATCTCTGTTTTAAAAACTGAGCTCTGGCACCTCTGCAAATCACTGCTTCCCTTTGTGAAGGGACTTTCTATTTACTTTTATGTTGTGTCATCACCTTCTAAAAACAAGCACCGGAAACTGAGTAGAGCACAACTGTCATAATTTATGCATTGTGTGTAGCTAATGCTGGGTGCATCATGACTAAGGATGGCAATGGGTAGGGTATGGGGCGGGTATAGCAATACCATACCCATACCCGTGTAATCAATGGGTACAAAATTCTACCCATACCCGTACCCATGGGTATGAACCTTTACCCGTAACCATACCCGACGGCTAGCCATACCCATTGGGTACCCAACGGGTAGATCAAATAATACACAAGTTATTCGCAATTTTACATTCATCTATAGCACATTTGACAAAAAATATTGATCTCAACTCAATAATAGTTATATGAGTACATGATAATTATATCAATTCAAATTGACAATTGGTGACAACTTTAACATAGGTTCATAAGCTCATGACACAACTTTAACATATGTACACTTGTGAATCACGGGTAAAAGTCACATGTTAGTATAAATGGGTAGGGTATGGGTATATCCATGGGTAAAAGGCTATACCCATACCCTACCCATGACTTGACGGGTAGGGTATGGGTACTACCCATGGGTATAAAATTGTGCCCATATCCTACCCATGCGGTTACGGTATCCACGGGTGCCCATACCCATGGGTAAAATTACCATCCTTAATCATGACTGGATCTTTTCTACCATGAATTATAATGTTTAGTCGCTACTTGAACTTTGGAGGTGCTCTGCATTTATGTTTTGCTGTCTCAGAAAGGGCGAGCGAGATACCACTATTGTCATATTATATAATGGTTGTTTTCACAATGTGTTGCCGTTTGAGATATCTTATTATTGCTCGCTAGCTGATTATGTCATTGATATGAATCATTATAATCTTTAAGTGTTATTGTTGCCATGGTTAGTTATAATGTAGGCTGAAAACCTGGGTGTTGTTTAAGCTTATTTATGCAAACAAGAGCAAAATAGTTCATAAAGGTTTTTCTTTCTCACTTTCAGTTTATCAACTGAATTGCTTGAGGACAAGCAAAGGTTTAAGCTTGGGGGAGTTGATACGTCTCCAACGTATCTACTTTTTCTCATGATTTTCCTCTTGTTTTGGATTCTAATTTGCATGATTTGAATGAAACTAACCCCGGACTAACGCTGTTTTCAGTAGAACTACCATGGTGTTGTTTTTGTGCAGAAATAAATGTTCTCGGAATGGAACTAAACTTTGCGAGCATTTTTTGATATCAATAATAAGAATTACTGAAGCCATGACCCACCAGAGAGGGGCCCCTGGGTGGGCACAACCCACCAGGGCGTGCCCCCTCTCCTGGCGTGCCTAGATGGGTTGTACTCACCTGGTGGCCTCGCAGATGACCCCCTGATACTATAAAATCACACATTTCCACAAAAAAATCAGGGAGAAAGAATTATCACGATCCACGAGACAGAGCCGCCGCCAAGCCCTGTTCTTCCTTGGGAGGGCAGATCTGGAGTACGTTTGGGGCTCCTGAGAGGGGGATCTTCATTCTTCGTCATCACCAACCCTTCTCCATCGCCAATTCCATGATGCTCCCCACCGGGAGTGAGTAATTCCTTTTTAGGCTCGCTGGTCGGTGAGGAGTTGGATGAGATTCATCATGTAATCGAGTAAGTTTTGTTAGGGCTTGATTCCTAGTACCCACTATGCTCTTAGATTGATGTTGCTATGACTTTGCCATGCTTAATGCTTGACACTTTGGGCCCGGATGCCATGATTTCAGATCTGAACCGTTTATGTTATCATCATTATATCCATGTTCTAGATCCAATCATGCAAGTTATAGTTACCTACTACGTGTTATGATCCGGCAACCCCGGAGTGAAAACAACCGGGCCCACTCCTGGTGGTGACCGTAGTTTGAGGAGTTCATGTATTTACTATGTGTTAATGCCTTGTTCTAGTTCTTTATTAAAAGGAGGCCTTAATATCCCTTACTTTTCAATATGGACCCCGCTTCCACAGGAGGGTAGGTCAAAAGATGTCATGCACGTTCTTTTGATAAAGCACGTATGACTATTTACGGAATACATGCCTACATTATATCGATGAACTGGAGCTAGTGCCGTGTCGCCCTAGGTTATAACTGTCACATGATGGATGATACGTGCATTTTGCATCATGCTTTTATATCGATATTTATTGCATTATGGGCTGTTATTTCACCTTATGTCACAATACTTATGGCTATTCTCTCTTATTTTACAAGGTTTACATAAGGAGGGAGAATGCCGGCAGCTGGAATTCTGGGCTGGAAAAGGAGCAAATATTAGAGACCTATTCTGCACAACTCCAAATGTCCTGAAACTCCATGGAACATCTTAAAACAAATAAAGAAAAATCCTTGCCAAAGATGAAGGCCAGGGGGCCCACACCCTTCTCACGAGGGTAGGGGCGCCCCCCTAGGGCGCGCCCCCTACCTCGTGCCCCCCTGGTGGCTCTCCGACGCCCATCTTCTCCTATATGAGGTCTTTCAGTGAGAAAAAAATAAGAAGGAACTTTTCGGGACGAGACTCCGCCGCCACGAGGCGGAACCTTGGCGGATCCAATCTAGAGCTCCGGCAGAGCTGTTCTGCCGGGGAAACTTCCCTCCGGGACGGGGAAATCATCACCATCGTCATCACCAACACTCCTCTCATCAGGAGAGGGCAATATCCATCAACATCTTCACCAGCACCATCTCATCTCCAAACCCTAGTTCATCTCTTGTATCCAATTCTTGTCTCAAAGTCCAGGATTGGTGCTAGTAGGTTGCTAGTAGTGTTGATTACTCCTTGTAGTTGATGCTAGTTGGTTTAGTTGGTGGAAGATCATATGTTCAGATCCTATATGCATATTATTACCCCTCTGATTATGAACATGAATATGCTTTGTGAGTAATTACGTTCGTTCCTGAGGACAAGGGAGAAGTCTTGCTATGAGTAGTCATGTGAATTTGGTATTCGTTTGATATTTTGATAAGATGTATGTTGTCTAGCCTCTAGTGGTGTTATGTGAACGTCGACTACATAACACTTCACCATTATTTGGGCCTAGAGGAAGGCATTGGGAAGTAATAAGTAGATGATGGGTTGCTAGAGTGACAGAAGCTTAAACCCTAGTTTATGCGTTGCTTCGTAAGGGGCTGATTTGGATCCATATGTTTCATGCTATGGTTAGGTTTACCTTAATACTTTTGTTGTAGTTGCGGATGCTTGCAATAGAGGTTAATCATAAGTGGGATGCTTGTTCAAGTAAGAACAGCACCCAAGCACCGATCCACCCACATATCAAATTATCAAAGTATCGAGCGCGAATCATATGAACGCGATGAAAACTAGCTTGACGATATTCCCATGTGTCTTCGGGAGCACTTTTCCTATTATAAGAGTTTGTTCTGGCTTGTCCTTTGCTACAAAAGGATTGTGCCACCTTTCTGCACTTTATTTACTTTTGTTACTTGTTGCTCGTTACAACCTATCTTATCACAAAACTATCTGTTACCACTTATTTCAGTACTTGCAGAGAATACCTTGCTAAAAACCGCTTATCATTTCCTTCTGCTCCTCGTTGGGTTCGACACTCTTACTTATCAAAAGGACTATGATAGATCCCCTATTGGGTTACTTGTTGCTCATTACAATTTACCTGTCGCTTGTTCTGTGGAAAGTAATTCTCTGAGGGGCTTGTTCGGGGTATCTTCACCCCGTCCAGTAGAGCAAAGAGTTGCTCCTCAACCTACTGAACCTATTGAAAATGAAACTCCTTTTGAATTTCCTTTGGGTATGATGGAAAGACTGCTAGCTAACCCTTTTACAGGAGATGGAACAAAGCATCCTGATGAGCACTTAATATATGTGGATGAAGTTTGTGGATTATTTAAGCTTGCAGGTATACTCGATGATGTTGCTAAGAAGAAGGTCTTTCCTTTATCTTTGAAGGGAGACGCATTGATATGGTATAGGCTATGTGATGATATGAGATCATGGGACTATAAAAGACTGAAGTTGGAATTTCATCAGAAGTATTACCCTATGCATCTTGTTCATCGTGATCGCAATTATATATATAATTTCTGGCCTCGCGAAGGAGAAAGCATCGCTCAAGCTTGGGGGAGGCTTAAGTCAATGTTATATTCATGCCCCAATCATGAGCTCTCGAGAGAAATAATTATGCAAAGTTTTTATGCTCGGCTTTCTGATAACAATCGCACCATGCTCGATACTTCTTGTGCTGGCTCTTTTATGATGAAGACTATTGAATTCAGATGGAACTTATTGGATAGAATTAAACGCAACTCTGAATATTGGGATCTCGACGAAGGTAAGGAGTCAGGTATGACACCTAAGTTTGATTGTGTTAAATCTTTTATGGATACTGATATTTTCCGTAAGTTTAGCACTAAATATGGACTTGACTCTGAGATAGTAGCTTCTTTCTGTGAATCTTTTGCTACTTATGTTGACCTCCCTAAGGAGAAGTGGTTTAAATATCATCCTCCCATAGAAGTAAAAGTATCTGCACCTATTAAAGTTGAAGAAAAGACTGTCACTTATAATGATCCTATTGTTCCTACTTCTTATATTGAGAAACCACCTTTCCTTGTTAGAAAAAAGGATCATGCTAAAGCTTCAACTGATGTTCGTAAAAGCAATATTAGAACTTATACACCTCCTGAGAAAGTTAAAGTGGAACCTAATATTGCTATTGTTAAAGATCTCTTGTCTGATAATATTGATGGGCATGTTATTCAGTTCGATGGTGAAACTGCTAGAATTGCTAAACCTTGTGATAAGGATAAACATAGACCTGTGGTAGGCGTGCCTGTTATTTCTGTTAAAATAGGAGATCATTGTTATCATGGCTTATGTGATATGGGTGCTAGTGCTAGTGTTATACCTCATGACTTATACAAAGAAATTATGCATGATATTGCACCTGTTGAGTTAGAAGATATTGATGTCACAATTAAACTTGCCAATAGAGATACTATTTCACCAATTGGAATTGTTAGATATGTTGAAGTCTTGTGTGGGAAAACTAAATATCCTGCTAATTTTCTTGTTCATACTTCTCCGCAAGATAGCTTTTGTCCCATTATATTTGGTAGACCCTTCTTAAATACTGTCAATGCTACCATAGATTGCACAAAGAATGTTGTTACTATTGGCTTGGATGATATGGTTCATGAGTTTAATTTCTCTAAATTTAGTAAACAACATCACGAGGAAGAATTATCTAGTAAGGATGAAATTATTGGTCTTGCTTCTATTGCCGTACCTCCTAGTGATCCTTTAGAACACTATTTGCTAGACCATGAAAATGATATGTTCACGAATGAAAGAAGGGAAATAGATGAAGTATTCTTTTAAAAGGAACCTATTCTGCAACACAATTTGCCTGTTGAAATTTTAGGGGATCCTCCTCCACCCAAGGGTGATCCCGTGTTTGAGCTTAAACCTTTGCCTGATAATCTTAAATATGCTTATCTTGATGAAAAGAAGATATATCTTGTTATTATTAGTGCTAACCTTTCAGAGCATGAAGAAGAAACATTATTGAAAACTCTGAAGAAGCACCGTGCTGCTATTGGATATACTCTTGATGATCTTAAGGGCATTAGTCCCACTCTATGTCAACATAACATAAATTTGGAAGCAGATGCCAAACCAGTTCATGATCCTCAACGACGTCTGAATCCTAAGATGAAAGAAGTGGTAAGAAAAGAAATACTAAAGCTTCTGGAGGCAGGTATAATCTATCCCGTTGCTGATAGTGAGTGGGTAAGTCCTGTCCATTGTGTCCCTAAGAAGGGAGGTATAACTGTTGTTCCTAATGATAAAGATGAATTGATTCCAAGAAGAATTATCACAGGTTATAGGATGGTAATTGATTTCCGCAAATTAAATAAAGCTACTAAGAAAGATCATTACCCCTTTCAAAGATGCATGATGGCAAATTAAATATAAGCAAACATACACACTATTGCTTTCTAGATGGTTATTCTGGTTTCTCTCAAATACCTGTGTCGGCTAGAGATCAATCAAAGACTACTTTTACATGCCCTTTTGGTATTTTCGCTTATAGACGTATGCCTTTTGGTTTATGTAATGCACCTGCTACCTTTGAAAGATGCATGATGGCTATATTCTCTGGCTTTTGTGAAAAGATTTGTGAGGTTTTCATGGACGACTTTTCCGTCTATGGTTCCTCTTTTGATGATTGCTTGAGAAATCTTGATCGAGTTTTGAAGAGATGTGAAGAAACTAATCTTGTCTTGAATTGGGAAAAGTGCCACTTTATGGTTAATGAAGGTATTGTCTTGGGGCACAAAGTTTCTGAAAGAGGTATTGAAGTTGATAAAGCCAAGGTTGATGCTATTGAAAAGATGCCATGTCCCAAGGACATCAAAGGTATAAGAAGTTTCCTTGGTCACACCGGATTTTACAGGAGGTTCATTAAGGACTTCTCAAAAATTTCTCAGCCTTTGACTAATTTATTGCAAAAAGATATACCATTTGTCTTTAATGATGATTGTGTAGAAGCATTTGAAATACTTAAGAAATCATTAGTCACTGCACCTGTTGTTCAGCCACCTGATTGGAACCTACCCTTTGAAATTATGTGCGATGCTAGTGATTATGCTGTAGGTGCTGTTCTAGGGCAAATAGTTGATAAGAAATTAAATGTTATTCATTATGCTAGTAAGACTCTAGACAATGCTCAAAGAAATTATGCTACTACTGAAAAGGAGCTTTTAGCAGTTGTATTTGCTTGTGATAAGTTCAGATCTTATATTGTTGATTCTAAAGTAACTATTCAAACTGATCATGCAGCTATTAAATATCTTATGGAAAAGAAAGATGCTAAACCTAGACTTATTAGATGGGTTCTCTTGCTACAAGAATTTGATTTGCATATTGTTGATAGAAAGGGAGCTGAGAACCCCGTTGTAGATAACTTGTCTAGGTTAGAAAATATTCTTGATGACCCACTACCTATTAATGATAGCTTTCCTGATGAACAATTAAATGTTATAAGCACTTCTCATAGTACTCCATGGTATGCTGATTATGCTAATTATATTGTTGCTAAGTTTATACCACCTAGCTTCACATACCAGCAAAAGAAAAAGTTTTTCTCATGAATAAGACATTACTTTTGGGATGACCCACATCTTTATAAAGAAGGAGTAGATGGTGTTATTAGACGTTGTGTACCTGAGCATGAACAGGAACAGATCCTATCGCAAGTGTCACTCCGAGTCTTATGGAGGACACCACGCTGGAGATAGAACTGCACATAATGTATTGCAATCTGGTTTTTATTGGCCTACTCTCTTCAAGGATGCCCGTAAGTTTGTCTTGTCTTGTGATGAATGTCAAAGAATTGGTAATATTAGTAGACGTCAAGAAATGCCTATGAATTATTCAATTGTTATTGAACCGTTTGATGTTTGGGGCTTTAATTATATGGGGCCTTTTCCTGGCTCTATGGATATACACATATTTTAGTTGCTTGTTGATTACGTTACTAAGTGTAGAAGCTATTCCAACTAGTAGTGCGTGATCACAACACTTCTATTAAATGCTTAAAGAAGTTATTTTCCCGAGGTTTGGAGTCCCTAGATATTTAATGACTGATGGTGGTTCACACTTTATTCATGGTGCTTTCCGTAAAATGCTTGCTAAATATGATGTTAATCATAGAATTGCATCTCCTTATCACCCACAGTCTAGTGGTCAAGTAGAGTTGAGCAATAGAGAGCTCAAATTAATTTTGCAAAAGACTGTTAATAGGTCTAGAAAGAATTGGTCTAAGAAACTTGATGATGCATTATGGGCTTATAGAACTGCATACAAAAATCCTATGGGTATGTCTCCGTATAAAATGGTCTATGGAAAAGCATGTCACTTACCTCTCGAACTAGAACATAAGGCATATTGGGCTATTAAAGAGCTCAACTATGATTTTAAACTTGCCGGTGAAAAGAGGTTATTTGATATTAGCTCACTTGATATGGAGAACCCAAGCCTATGAAAATGCCAGGTTACTTAAAGAAAGGTTAAAAGATGGCATGACAAAAGGATACAAAAGCGTGAGTTTAATGTAGGTGATTATGTATTGCTATACAACTCATTGTTTACGATTTTTTGCAGGGAAACTTCTCTCTAAATGGGAAGGCCCCTACGTTATCGAGGAGGGCTACCGTTCCAGTGCCATAAAAATCAACAACTTCGAGGGCACAAATCCGAAGGTGGTAAACGGTCAAAGAATTAAACATTATATCTCAGGTATCCCATAAATGTTGAAACCAATATTATTGAAACCATAACCCCGGAGGAATACATAAGGGACACTTTCCGGAACGTTTCAGACTCCGAAAAGGAATAGGTATGTGGTACGGTAAGTAAACCGACTCCAAAACAATTTTTAAGGCAATATTTCTCCGTGTTGGAATATTTAGAAAAATAGAAAAATAAGTAGCAGTCTGGGAAGGACACGAGGGCCCCACGAGGGTGGTGGGCGCGCCCCCTACCTTGTGAGCACCTCATGTGCCCTCCGGACTCTGTTTTCTTGCATGATACATATTTTGGTCGGTAATAATTCATTATATATTCTCCCGAAGGTTTTGACTCCCGTATCACACAAAAATCTTTTGTTTTTGTTTTCGAGCTATTGCTGCTGCAGATAAGAACAAGATGTCTTGTCAAGAGTCAATCGAGGAGAGCTGGGTATCTAATCCGGCACCAGAACCAAGGGCAAACAGCGACGCTGACCACTTTGGGCCAGCAATGGAGGAAGAGATGGAGGCTGACTTGATGAGAGTAGATGCCATGGAGGATGAAGAAGTCACCTCTCGCCTCCGAGCTGGGCTCACGATGGGAGAACTACAGAGCTCAGCTATTCCAAATTCGGTTATCCCTTCAAATGTTAGATTTCTTTCTTATGAAAATATGAAGAGGAGTGTCACTTGTTCTCCCGCAGCTATGCAACACCCTTGGGTGCAAGGAGCTTTAGCTATCACAGGAAAGCTTCGTAAGGAAAATGGACCTCAAACATCAAGTCAACAAGCTCCAGGAGGAGAACCGCATCCTGAGGGGAATAATCGCCAAAAATATTACACCAACAACAAAGAAGGAGACATAATCATCTGGGTATGGGCACTCCCCTTGGCAACTGCCAAGCTTGGTGGAGGTGCCCTGGTATCTTATCACAATCACAACTCTTATATTTACCGTTTTCCTAGTTCGATCCTATTAGTAGTATCTTGATCTAGTAGAATAAAGTTTATGGCATGATCTAGTTTTGAGTTTTGCTTTATTATCTCTCTAGGTAATCGAGTCTGTGAGCTATATATAATAAAGATTAGTGTTGAGTCAAGGGCTTGATTATTTTGCCATGATCTTGGGTGAATAAAAGAAAAGAGAAAAAGAATAAAAAGAAACAAAGAGTTCATATTGATCTTATTGAGAGTAATGACTTCACATAGAAAGAGTATGATGATTAAAAGTTGTTGGGAGTTGGCAGACATAGCTTTGGTCATTGTTGCAATTAATAGGAAGTAATAAGGAAAGAGAGGTTTTCACATATAGATATATTATCATTGACATCTTTTATGATTGGGAGCACTCATTAAAATATGACATGCTAAAGAGTTGATGTTGGACAAGGAAGACAACGTAATGAGTTATGTCTTTCTTATATCTGAGATAAAGTATGTTGTCATGGTTCCTCTAACTTGTTGAGCTTGCCTTTCCCCCTCATGCTAGCCAAATTCTCAGCACCA
>NW_024111657.1:0-13237 GCF_003073215.2 Triticum urartu | reverse complement strand
GAGGAGATTGGACAGAGTTTGTCAAGAATTTTGTTTAGGCCAGATTGTCCTTCTCTGCTGCCTTTGAAAGGCTTTTTTCCGCTGACCTGGTCGGGAGCCCCTGAATCCGGCGTTTACCGTGTTATCTGGGCTACCTTCTTTATTTCGACGCTTGTTTTTGTTGCGTCGTGGTTTACCATTGCCATCCCTTACTTCGGATGTGCTTGGGTCGCTGGTGCTGCTACGGGCCAACCAGCTGTCCTCGCCCGCACAAAAGCGGGTCATGAGGCTTGTTAGGGCTGCCATTGTTCTTGGTTTTTCTTGACCGAGGTGTCTGGCGAGCCATTCGTCTCGGACGCTGTGTTTAAAAGCTGCTAAGGCTTCGGCATCCGGACAGTCGACTATTTGGTTCTTCTTGGTGAGGAACCTGTTCCAAAGCTTTCGGGCGGACTCTCCAGACTTGTTGGATTATATGACTTAAATCGTCTGCATCCGGAGGTCGGACATAAGTCCCTTGAAAATTGGCCGAAAAGCGTCCTCGAGCTCCTCCCAACTTCCAATTGAGTTTTCGGGGAGGCTTTTCAGCCAGTGCCTAGCTGGCCCTTTAAGCTTGAGGGGCAAGTATTTAATGGCATGGAGATCGTCTCCACGAGCCATATGAATATGGAGGATGAAGTCCTCTATCCAGACTCCAGGGTCTGTGGTTCCGTCGTACGCCTCTATGTTCACCGGTTTGAATCCCTCTGGGAATTCGTGATCCAGCACCTCATCAGTGAAACATAGTGGGTGTGCGGCACCCCTGTATTGGGATGCGCCATAGTGTTCGGACGGTTTGTAGTATTTGTGCTGGTTGTGTACCGTAGCGCGCTTCCTAGATCCATAGATAGATCTGGTCGCGCCGGATTTTTGACGCAAGTTCTCACGTAGAACGTGTGTTGACTTATGCGTGTCTTTGTTAGCCGCTCTATCGCGTTCACAGGGGTGGATCCGGCCGGTTGGCCGTATCACTTATCGGCTGTATGGGCTCTAAGGCCTCGTCGTCGAATTCCGTAATAGCTTGCGCTTTGGATAGCTATTTGGGTGGTAGCTTCTACCATACTTTGTTTCTTTGTTCCACTTGCTGTTGAGCGTATCTTGTGCGACCTTGAGCCTTTGCTTCTGTTTCTTCAGGCTTCTCACTGTGGCAGTAAGCCTTCTGCGGAGGTTCTCTTGCTCCAAGTGTGTTTCCGGGATGATGGGTGCATCATCGTCCGGACTGTTTTCTTCCCTAGATGGGGATTGATGATGCTTATCTTTGGCGTCATCGTGTTCGGACGTCGGATCCGTACTATGTTTGTTGTTTGCATCTTGATCGTTTTCTGCCACCGGGGTGGTGCAGTTGTCGTCTTTTCCGGAGTCGCGTGGACTATTGTTATCGCTGTTTTTGCTATGGCGGGACTTAGGGCGGCGCCGCTGACGTCGGCGCTTGGGTTGCTTCTTGGAGGGGTCATCCTCCGCTTTCTCGTCGCCATTGGCTTCGTTGGGGGTGTCCACCATGTACACGTCATGTGATGAAGTAGCGGTCCAGCGCCCTGTGGGCGGCGGTTCCGGTTCGTCTCCGGCTTCGTCGTCCATACCGTCGAAGTCCTCGGAGCCGAAGTCGAGCATGTCGGTTAAGTCGTCGACAGTGGCTACTAAGTGGGTGGTGGGTGGCGGCGAATTTCTTCGTCGTCCGCATCCCATTCTAGCCGGACATAGTTCGGCCAAGGTTCTCCTGACAGGGAGAGAGACCTTAATGAATTTAGCACATCTCCAAAAGGTGAGTGCTGAAAGATATCCGCGGAGGTGAACTCCATGATCGGCGCCCAGTCGGACTCGACGGGCGCGGATACGAGCGGCTCGGAGTCCGTGACCGAAGATGAATCCAGTGGTTCGGCAACACGGCTCTCGTAAGGGGTGAAGTCAGTATCCGGCTCTATCGCCGCTGAGAGTGCGGCCTCCATGGCGGGGTCCATCCCTCCGCTCTCGGATGGCGCGACTTGCTCCGGATTGATGGACGGAGTAGCTGCGGATGCGATCTCCCGAATACTGTCCGACGGCAGAGTTACGTCATGCTCGTCAAGACTGTACGGCGCGTCCGACATGGGCTCGAATCCGTCGAAGATCAAGTCTCCGCGGATGTCGGCCGTGTAGTTCAAGTTTCCAAATCTGACCTGATGGCCAGGGGCGTAGCTCTCAATCTGCTCCAGATGGCCAAGCGAATTGGCCCGCAGTGCAAAGCCGCCGAATATGAAGATCTGTCCGGGGAGGAAAGCCTCACCCTGGACCGCATCGCTAGCGATGATCGAAAGGAGCCATCAAGCCTTATGGTGACGACACAGTGGAACTCTCAATGAAAGCACCAATGTCGGTGTCAAAACCGGCGGATCTCGGGTAGGGGGTCCCGAACTGTGCGTCTAAGGCGGATGGTAACAGGAGGCAGGGGACACGATGTTTTACCCAGGTTCGGGCCCTCTTGATGGAGGTAAAACCCTACGTCCTGCTTGATTGTTCTTGATGATATGAGTATTACAAGAGTTGATCTACCACGAGATCAGAGAGGCTAAACCCTAGAAGCTAGCCTATGGTATGATTGTATGTTGTCCTATGGACTAAAACCCTCCGGTTTATATAGACACCGGAGGGGGCTAGGGTTACACAAGGTCGGTTACAAAGGAGGAGATATACATATCCGTATTGCCTAGCTTGCCTTCCACGCCAAGTAGAGTCCCATCCGGACACGAGGACGAAGTCTTCAATCTTGTATCTTCATAGTCCCAGTCCGGCCAAAGGATATAGTCCAGCTGTCCGGAGACCCCCTAATCCAGGATTCCCTCACCACAGCCCTCCCGATCAACAGGACCACCGTTTCGACCGTAGGAGGTCCGTTTCGTCCGTTTTGCGGTACGCCTCACCCCTCCCGATCAACAGGACCCCCGTTTCGACCGTAGGAGGTCCGTTTCCTCCGTTTTGCGGTACACCAGACCCCTCGTGATACGTCTCCAACGTATCTATAATTTTTGATTGCTCCATGCTATATTATCTATTGTTTTGGACTAGATTGGGATTTATTTTCCACTTTTATATTATTTTTGGGACTAACCTATTAACCGGAGGCCCAGCCCAGAATTGCTGTTTTTTTGCCTATTTCAGTGTTTCGAAGAAACGGAATATCCAACAGAGTCCAAACGGAATGAAACCTTCGGGAACGTTATTTTCTCACCGAACGTGATCCAGGAGACTTGGACCCTACGCCAAGGCATCAGAGAGGCGGTAACGAGGGTGGGGGCGGCCCCCCTAGGGCGCGCCCCTGCCTCGTGGGCCCCTCGGAGCTCCACCGACGTACTCCTTCCTCCTATATATACCTACGTACCCCCAAACGATCAGAACAGGAGCCAAAAACCTAATTCCACCGCCGCAACTTTCTGTATCCACGAGATCCCATCTTGGGGCCTGTTTCGGAGCTCCAGCAGAGAGGGCCATCATCACAGAGGTCTTCTACATCATCATAACCCCTCCGATGAAGTGTGAGTAGTTTACCTCAGACCTTCGGGTCCATAGTTAGTAGCTAGATGGCTTCTTCTCTCTTTTTGGATCTCAATACAAAGTTCTCCCCCTCTCTTGTGGAGATCTATTCGATGTAATCTTCTTTTTGCGGTGTGTTTGTTGAGACAGATGAATTGTGGGTTTATGATCAAGTCTATCTATGAATAATATTTGAATCTTCTCTGAATCCTTTTATGTATGATTGGTTATCTTTGCAAGTCTCTTCAAATTATCCGTTTGGTTTGGCCAACTAGATTGGTAGTTCTTGCCATGAGAGAAGTGCTTAGCTTTGGGTTCGATCTTGCGGTGTCCTTTCCCAGTGACAGAAGGGGTAGCAAGGCACGTATTGCATCGTTGCCATCGAGGATAACAAGATGGGGTTTATTTCATATTGCATGAATTTATCTCTCTACATCATGTCATCTTGCTTAAGACGTTACTCTGTTTTTAACTTAATACTCTAGATGCATGCTGGATAGCGGTCGATGAGTGGAGTAATAGTAGTAGATGCAGAATCGTTTCGGTCTACTTGTCACGGACGTGATGCCTATATACATGATCATGCCTAGATATTCTCATAACTATGCTCAATTCTGTCAATTGCTCAACAGTAATTTGTTCACCCACCGTAGAATACTTATGCTCTTGAGAGAAGCCACTAGTGAAACCTATAGCCCCCGGGTCTATTCTCATCATATCAATCTCCATCACTTTAATCTTGTTTTGCTTTTTACTTTGCCTTTTACTTTTCACTTTGCATCTTTATACCAAAAATACCAAAAATATTATATCTATCGGATCCCACTCTCATAAGTGACCGTGAAGGGATTGACAACCCCTAATCGCGTTGGTTGCGAGTAGCTATCGTTTTGTGCAGGTACGAGGGACTTGAGTGTGGCCTCCTACTGGATTGATACCTTGGTTCTCAAAAACTGAGGGAAATACTTACGCTACTCTGCTGCATCATCCCTTCCTCTTCGGGAGAATCCAACGCAAGCTCAAGAGGTAGCAAGAAGGATTTCTGGCACCATTGCCGGGGAGTCTACGCAAAAAGTCAACATACCAAGTACCCATCACAATCCCTATCTCTCGCATTACATTATTTGCCATTTGCCTCTCGTTTTCCTCTCCCCCACTTCACCCTTGTCGTTTTATTCACCCTCTCTCTCTATCCTCCCTATCTATTTGCCTCTTTTTGCCCGCTCGCCTTTTGTTTGCTTGTGTGTTGGATTGCTTGTTTGTCGCGATGGCTCAAGATACTACCAAATTGTGTGACTTCACCAATACCAATAATAATGATTTCCTTAGCACTCCGATTGCTCCTCTTGCCAATACTGAATCTTGTGAAATCAATACTGCTTTGATGAATCTTGTTATGAAAGATCAATTTGCCGGCCTTCCTAGTGAAGATGTCGCTACTCATCTGAATAGCTTCATTGATTTATGTGATATGCAAAAGAAAAAAGATGTCGATAATGATGTCGTTAAATTGAAGCTATTTCCTTTTTTGCTTAGAGATCGTGCTAAATCTTGGTTTTTGTCTTTGCCTAAAAATAGTATTGATTCTTGGAACAAGTGCAAATATGCTTTTATCTCTAAGTATTTTCCTCCCGCTAAGATCATTTCTCTTAGAAACAATATTATGGACTTTAAGCAACTTGATCATGAACATGTTGCACAAGCTTGGGAGAGAATGAAATTAATGATACACAATTGCCCTACTCATGGTTTGAATTTGTGGATGATTATACAAAAATTTTATGCCAGATTGAATTTTGCTTCTAGAAATCTTTTAGATTCGGCCGCGGGAGGCACTTTTATGGAAATCACTTTAGGAGATGCTACTAAACTCCTAGATAATATTATGGTTAATTATTCTCAATGGCGTACTGAAAGATCTTCTAATAAAAAAGTGCATGCAATAGAAGAAATCAATGCTTTGAGTGGTAAGATGGATGAACTTATGAAATTATTTGCTACTAAGAGTGTTTCTTCTGATCCTAATGATATGCCTTTGTCTACTTTGATTGAGAATAACAATGAATCTATGGATGTGAATTTTGTTGGTAGGAATAATTTTGGTAACAACGCTTATAGAGGGAATTTTAATCCTAGGCCATATCCTAGTAATCCTTCTAATAATTATGGGAATTCCTACAACAACTCTTATGGAAATTATAATAAGATGCCCTCTGAATTTGAGAATAGTGTTAAAGAGTTTATGAATTCACAAAAGAATTTTAATGCTTTGCTTGAAGAGAAATTGCTTAAAGTTGATGATTTGGTCAGGAAACGTTGATAGAATTTCTCTTGAGATTGATTCTTTAAAGCTTAGATCTATTCCTCCTAAGCATGATATCAATGAGTCTCTCAAAGCCATGAGAATTTCCATTGATGAGTGCAAGGAAAGAACCGCTAGGATGCGTGCTTCCAAAGATGCCTTTATTAAAGCGTGTTCTTCCAATTCCTATGAAAATCAAGATGAAGATCTAAAAGTTATTGATGTGTCCCCTATTAAATCTTTTTTTTTGCAATATGAATCTTGATGAAACTGAATATGATCTTCCTTTACCTAGAAGGCGTTCTAAAAATTACGGAGTATTTAGATCTTTATGATGAAATTGATGAAGTGGGATTGAAAGAAATAAAAATCTAGATGTTGCTAAACCCACTATATTGGATTTCAAGGAATTTAATTATGAAAGTTGCTCTTTAATTGATTGTATTTCCTTGTTGCAATCCGTGCTAAATTCTCCACATGCTTATAGTCAAAAGAAAAGCCTTCACCGAACATATTGTTGATGCCTTGATGCAATCTTATGAAGAAAAACTTGAGTTGAAAGTTTCTATCCCTAGAAAACTCTATGATGAGTGGGAACCACTATTAAATTAAAATTAAAGATCATGAGTTTATGCTTTGTGTGATTTGGGTTGCTAGTGTCTCCCTATTCCTAAGACTTTGTGTGATTTGCTAGATTTCCGTAATTTTGATGATTGCTCTCTAAACTTGCATCTTGCGGATTCTACTATTAAGAAACATATGGGAAGGATTAATGATGTTCTTATTGTTGCAAATAGGAATTATGTGCCGTAGATTTCATTGTTCTTGATATAGATTGCAATCCTTCTTGCCCTATTATTCTTGTAGACCTTTCCTTAGAACGGTTGGTGCGATTATTGATATGAAGGAAGGGAATATTAGATTTCAATTTCCATTAAAAAGGGCATTTGGAACACTTTCCAGCAAGAAATAAAATTTCCATATGAAACTATCATGAGAGCCACTTATGGATTGCCTACCAAAGATGGCAAATACCTAGATCTATCCTCGCTTTTATGCCTAGCTAGGGGCGTTAAACGATAGCGCTTGTTGGGAGGCAAACCAATTTTATTTTTTATTCCTTGCTTTTTGCTCTCTGTTTAGTAATAAATAAATTATTTAGCCTCTGTTTTTGTTGTGTTTTTTGTGTTTAATTAGTGTTTGTGCCAAGTAGAACCGTTGGGAAGACTTGGGGAAAGTCTTGTTGAACTTGCTGTAAAAAACAGAAACTTTAGCGCTCACGAGAACTGCTGTAATTTTTATTTGAAGAGTGCTATTTAGTTAATTATTTTTGAATATGATTAATAGATAAATTCCTCACGTCCAGCAATTTATTTTAGAATTTTTGGGGTTCCAGATCTTGCGCTAGCTACAGATTACTACAGACTGTTCTGTTTTTGTACAGATTCTGTTTTTCGTGTGTTGTTTGCTTATTTTGATGAATCTATGGCTTAGTAAAATAGTTTATAATCCATAGAGAAGTTGGAATACAGTAGGTTTAACGCCAATATAAATAAAGAATGAGTTCATTACAGTACCTTGAAGTGGTCTTTTGTTTTCTTTCGCTAACGGAGCTCACGAGTTTTCTACTTTAAGTTTTGTGTTGTGAAGTTTTCAAGTTTTGGGTGAATTCTTGTGATGGATCATGGAACAAGGAGTGGCAAGAGCCTAAGCTTGGGGATGCCCATGGAACCCCTAAGATAATCCAAGGACACCAAAAAGTCAAAGCTTGGGGATGCCCCGGAAGGCATCCCCTCTTTCGTCCACTTCCATCGGTAATTTACTTGGAGCTATATTTTTATTCACCAACATGATATGTGTTTTGCTTGGAGCATCTTGTATTATTTGTGTCTTTGTGTTTTAGTATGCCACAATCATCCTTGCTGTACACACCTTTTGAGAGAGCCATACATGAATTAAAATTTGCTAGAATATCTAATGTGCTTCACTTATATCTTTTTGAGCTATGTAGTTTTGCTCTATGTGCTATCACTTATGTGAGATCTTTTAGAGCACGGTGGTGGATTTGTTTTAAAGAAACTATTGATCCTCATGCTTCACTTAAATTATTTTGAGAGTCTCTTAATAGCATGGTAATTTGCTTAATAATAATATGCTTGGTATTCAAGATTTGTGAAACTTTCTTTTGAGTGTGTTGAATACTAAGAAAAGATTGAAGCATGATAATTGTTTTGAGATATGGAGGTGATAATATTAGTCATGCTAGTTGAGTAGTTGTGAATTTAAAGAATACTTGTGTTAAAGTTTGTGATTCCCGTAGCATGCACGTATGGTGAACCGTTATGTGATGAAGTCGGAGCATGATTTATTTATTGATTGTCTTCCTTATGATGGGCGGTCGGGGACGAGCGATGGTCTTTTCCTACCAATCTATCCCCCTAGGAGCATGCGCGTAATACTTTTGCTTTGATAACTTCTAGATTTTTGCAATAAGTATATGAGTTCTTTATGACTAATGTTGAGTCCATGGATTATACGCACTCTCACCCTTCCACCTTTGCTAGCCTCTCTAATACCGCGCACTTTCGCCGGTATCATACACCTACCATATACCTTCCTCAAAACAGCCACCATACCTACCTATTATGGCATTTCCATAGCCATTCCGAGATATATTGCCATGCAACTTTCCACCATTGTTTATCATGACACATTCATCATTGTCATATTGCATATCCCGGTACACCGCCCGGAGGCATTCATATAGAGTCATATTTTGTTCTAAGTATCGAGTTGTAATTGTTGAGTTGTAAGAAAAATAAAAGTGTATGATGATATTTTTAGAGCATTGTCCCAATGAGGAAAGAATGATGGAGAACTATGATTCCCCCATAAGTCGGGATGAGACTCCGGACGAAAAATAAATAAAAGAGGCCAAAGAAGCCCAAATAAAAAAAAAGGGAGAGGCCATAAAAAAGGAGAAAGGCCCAAATAAAAAAAAATGAAGAGAAAAAGAGAGAAGGGACAATGTTACTATCCTTTTACCACACTTGTGCTTCAAAGTAGCACCATGATCTTCATAGTAGAGAGTCTCTCATGTTATCACTTTCATATACTAGTGGGAATCTTTCATTATAGAACTTGGCTTGTATATTCCAATGATGGGCTTCCTCAAATTGCCCTAGGTCTTCATGAGCAAGCAAGTTGGATGCACACCCACTTAGTTTCTTTTTGAGCTTTCATATACTTATAGCTCTAGTGCATCCGTTGCATGACAATCCCTACTCACTCACATTGATATCTATTGATGGGCATCTCCATAGCCCGTTGATACGCCTAGTTGATGTGAGACTATCTTCTCCTTTTTGTCTTCTCCACAACCACCATTCTATTCCACCTATAGTGCTAATATCCATGGCTCACGCTCATGTATTGCGTGAAGATTGAAAAAGTTTTGAAAAAGTTAGAGTATGAAACAATTGCTTGGCTTGTCATCGGGGTTGTGCATGATTTAAATACTTTGTGTGGTGAAGATAGAGCATAGCCAGACTATATGATTTTGTAGGGATAACTTTCTTTGGCCATGATATTTTGAGAAGACATAATTGCTTTGTTAGTATGCTTGAAGTATTATTATTTTTATGTCAATATAAACTTTTGTCTGAATCTTTAGAACTGAATATTCATATCACAATTAAGAAGATTTGCATTGAAATTATGCCAAGTAGCACTCCGCATCAAAAATTCTCTTTTTATCATTTACCTACTCGAGGACGAGCAGGAATTAAGCTTGGGGATGCCTGATACGTCTCCAACGTATCTATAATTTTTGATTGCTCCATGCTATATTATCTACTGTTTTGGACTATATTGGGCTTTATTTTCCACTTTTATATTATTTTTGGGACTAACCTATTAACGGAGGACCAGCCCAGAATTGCTGTTTTTTTGCCTATTTCAGTGTTTCGAAGAAAACGGAATATCAAACGGAGTCCAAACGGAATGAAACCTTTGGGAACGTGATTTTCTCACCGAACGTGATCCAGGAGACTTGGACCCTACACCAAGGCATCAAAGAGGTGGTCACCGGAGGGTGGGGGCGCCCCCCTATGGCGCCCCTCTCGTGGGCCCCTCGGAGCTCCACCGACGTACTTCCTTCCTCCTATATACTACGTACCCCCAAACGAATAGATACGGAGCCAAAAACCTAATTCCACCGCCGCAACTTTCTGTATCCACGAGATCCCATCTTGGGGCCTGTTCCGGAGCTCCGCCGGAGAGGGTCGTCATCACGGAGGGTTCTACATCATCATAGCCTCTCCGATGAAGTGTGAGTAGTTTACCTCAGACCTTCGGGTCCATAGTTAGTAGCTAGATGGCTTCTTCTCTCTTTTTGGATCTCAATACAAAGTTCTCCCCCTCTCTTGTGGAGATCTATTCGATGTAAATTCTTCTTTTTGCGGTGTGTTTGTTGAGACCGATGAATTGTGGGTTTATGATCAAGTCTATCTATGAATAATATTTGAATCTTCTCTGAATTTTTATGTATGATTGGTTATCTTTGCAAGTCTCTCGAATTATCCGTTTGGTTTGGGCCAAACTAGATTGGTAGTTCTTGCCATGGGAGAAGTGCTTAGCTTTGGGTTCGATCTTGCGGTGTCCTTTCCCAGTGACAGAAGGGGCAGCAAGGCACGTATTGTATCGTTGCCATCGAGGATAACAAGATGGGGTTTATTTCATATTGCATGAATTTATCTCTCTACATCATGTCATCTTGCTTAAGGCGTTACTCTGTTTTTAACTTAATACTCTAGATGCATGCTGGATAGCGGTCGATGAGTGGAGTAATAGTAGTAGATGTAGAATCGTTTCGGTCTACTTGTCATGGACGTGATGCCTATATACATGATCATGCCTAGATATTCTCATAACTATGCTCAGTTCTGTCAATTGCTCAACATTAATTTGTTCACCCACCGTAGAATACTTATGCTCTTGAGAGAAGCCACTAGTGAAACCTATGGCCCCCAGGTCTATTCTCATCATATCAATCTCCATCACTTTAATCTTGTTTTGCTTTTTTACTTTGTCTTTACTTTTTTACTTTGCATCTTTATACCAAAAATATTATATCTATCAGATCTCACTCTCGTAAGTGACCGTGAAGGGATTGACAACCCCTAATCGCGTTGGTTGCGAGTAGCTATCATTTTGTGCAGGTACGAGGGACTTGAGCATGGCCTCCTACTGGATTGATACCTTGGTTCTCAAAAACTGAGGGAAATACTTACGCTACTCTGCTCCATCATCCCTTCCTCTTCGGGGAAAACCAACGCAAGCTCAAGCGGTAGCACCCCTCCCTGATCAACAGGACCCCGTTCCGAATGTAGGATGTCCGTTTCCTCCGTTGTGCGGTACGCCAGGCCTCGTTTCCATCGCCTGTTCTGTCCAAGCCCTCCCGATGACACGACCACGCATTCTGTTCCGACCCAGCCGGTTGGCTCCCACGTGTTCCGTTGCCTCCCGATGAACACGACGCATTCCGTTGCCTCCCCATGAACACGACGCATTCCGTTGCCTCCCCATGAACACGACGACGACGATGTTTCTCCGTTCCGACCCAGCCATGTACACGAGCCCTGGCCGTACGTATGCGCGAGTAGGCGTTCGAGACCCCGCCCGTATGTACACATACGTGGCCGTATTTTCTTTCTTGCACCCTGGCCGCTGTACGTACGTGTACATGCTACGTGCGCGCCTCTACTACGACACGTACGCGCCTCTACTACGACACGTGCGCGCCTCTACATCCACCAGTATATATGTACGTACACGTTCGCGACCAGAATGACAACGCTACGTACGCTTCGACCAGGTGGGTCCCGACTGTCAGGCACTTCCTTGCGTGCGAAGATGTAGCTGGTGGGTCCCAGCAGTCAGGGGCGAATCGATTTTTTTGCCCGGACGCACTTCCTTGCGTGCGAAGATGTAGCTGGTGGGTCCCAGCAGTCAGGGGGGGAATCGTTTTTTTTGCCCGGACGCACTTCCTTGCGTGCGAAGATGTAGCTGGTGGGTCCCAGCAGTCAGGGGGAAACGTTTTTTTCGTGAAATACGGTGGCCCGTCCGTGGGTCCCCGCTGTCAGGTGGAGGAATCATTATTTTGCGCGTAATAAGGAGGCACTTCCTTGCTGCGGCCGTGGACCCAGCTGTCAGCCTCTCCACGTACAGTCCACGTCCGATGGAAGTCATTCCTTGACCATGACCACGCCCGCGCCGAGAGCACCACGGGCGGTGGACGACGGCGAGGACTAGGAAGGGGATGACTCGGAGCCGGGGAAGACGCACAGTGGATGCCCACGCGAAGAGGAGTACGAGGGTTCACTGGTTCGGCTGCGGTGTGAGGCTGCTGTCGCCGCAGAATAACAGGGGGTGTGGGTGAGTAGAGGGATGGCCTGGCCAGCGGTGGGAGTAGTAGGGGGCGGTGAGGCCTCCGCGGCATCACAGCCGGCCACGGGAGGCAGGAGCACGCGGCACGACCGACGCTGGTTTGGGCGGCTGGAGCAAGAAGACCAGAGGTTGAAGAAGCACTACGGCCGTTGGATGAACATCGTACGGTAACAGGAGCTAGAATCGTTCATATTGACTAAGTTGACAAAGCCCTCCGTCCCCGTCAACTTGGTAGGCCCACAAGTCAGCCTCCCACTATGCTGGGTTCCAGCTGGCAGGGGGAATATTCATTTTTTTGTGCGTAATAAGGAGGCACTTCCTTGCGTGCGAAGATAGCTGGTGGGTCCGACATGTCAGCGGGGGGCACTTATTTTCATGAAATACAGAGGCCCTTCCGGTGGGTCCCAGATGTCAGGTGGAGGAATCATTATTTTGCGTAATAAGGAGGCATTTCCTTGTGTGCGGCCGTGGACCCAGCTGTCAGCCTCTCCACGCACAGTCTACTTCCGATGGTGTCGTTCACCACGTTGACCACGCCGCGCCGAAGCGCATCCAAGGTGGTGGACGACGGCGAGGCCCCGGACAGCAACGAGCCGGAGATGGGAAGACGCGGGAGTAGAGTCGCAGACAGAGAGGTGTACGAGGGTTAACTGGTTCTAGTGCGGTGTGGTTCGGCAGTCGGTGGAGAAGAACAGGAGGTGTGGAGGGGTGGAGGGATGGCCTGGCCAATGGTGGAGTAGCGCTTCATAGCGAAGCGTGCTAAGCAGAGCTGCTAGCAGCAGGAGGCGGGAGGTGGTCCCGGCGGCGCTGGAGGAAGAAGACGAGAGATTGAAGATGGATGCCGGTCGTTGGATGTAAATCCAACGGCTAACATGTCAGAATCATTTGTTGACTAAATTGACAACGACTTGCGTTGGCTTCGACCTATTGGCCCACATTTCAGCCTCCAAAAATGTGGCACGTATT
>NW_024111656.1:0-11013 GCF_003073215.2 Triticum urartu | reverse complement strand
CCCCGATCGACCCCAACTGGGCTCCACTACTGATCAACTAGAACGAAACAACACAAAGGACAAGATCTTCATCGAGCTCCTCCTGAGCTTGGTTGCGTCATCTGCACGGTCTCATCGACACCTGCAAGCTGGTTTTGGAAGTATCTGTGAGCCACGGGGACTCAGCAATCTCGCACCCTCGCGATCTAGACTATTTAAGCTTATGGGTAAGGTAAAAGGTATGAGGTGGAGCTGCAGCAAGCGACTAGCATATATTGGTGGCTAACATACGCAAAA
This sequence comes from Triticum urartu, assembly GCF_003073215.2. Lineage (NCBI taxonomy): Eukaryota > Viridiplantae > Streptophyta > Magnoliopsida > Poales > Poaceae > Triticum > Triticum urartu. The sequence continues at coordinate 10,737 of NW_024111656.1, read as the reverse complement.
GAGAGCGAGAAGAGAAAGCAAAGCACGGTCGAGAATCTATGATCAAGAAGTGATCCTAGAACAACCTACGTCAAGCATAACTCCAACAACCGTGTTCACTTCCCGGCCCCCACCGGAAAGAGACCATCACGGTTACACACGCAGTTGATTCATTTTTAATTAAGGTCAAGTTCAGGTTTTGTACAACCGTACATTAACAAATTCCCATCTACCCATAACCGCGGGCACGGCTTTCGAAAGTTCAAATCCCTGCAGGGGTGTCCCAACTTAGCCCATGACAAGCTCTCACGGTCAACGAAGGAATAGACCTCCACCCGAGACATTCCGATCAGACTCGGTATCCCGGTACAACAAGACATTTTGACAGGGTAAAACTAAACCAGCAACACCGCCCGATGCGCCGACATCCTGATGGGAGCTGCACATATCTCGTTCTCAGGGCAACACCGGATGAGACATCCTACGAGTAAAACCAGCCCTCAAGTTCCCCCGAGGTGGCCTCGCAGTCTACTCAGTTCGGACCAACACTTAGACAAGCACTGGCTCGGGGGGGTTAAAATAAGATGACCCTTGGGCTGGCCTAGCCCAAGGGAAAAAGAGGCTAGGTGGCGAATGGTAAAACCAATGTTGGGCATTGCTGGAAGAGCTTTACTTAAGGCGAACTGTCAAGGGGTTCCCATTATAGCCCAACCGCGTAAGGGACGCAAAATCCGGGAACATAACACCGATATGACGGAAACTAGGGCGGCAAGAGTGGAACAAAACACCAGGCATAAGGCCGAGCCTTCCACCCTTTACCAAGTATATAGATGCATTAATTAAATAACATATATAGTGATATCCCAACAAGTAAATAAATATACCAACAAGGAACGGCCTCCAATCTTCACCTGCAACTAGCAACGCTATAAGAGGGGCTGAGCAAAGCGGTAACATAGCCAATCAATGGTTTGCTAGGACAAGGTGGGTTAGAGGTTTGACATGGCAATTTGGGAGGCTGACAAGCAAATGGTAGGCATCATAGCATGGGCATAGCAAAAGAGCGAGCATCTAGAATAGCAAAGATAGTAGTGATTTCGAGGGTATGATCATCTTGCCTGAAATCCCGCAAGGAAGAAGAACGAGTCCATGAAGAAGACAAACGGACATAGACGAACGGATCCTCACAAACGCGACGTTATCGGAACCAACCCGAAGAAGCCACACCGGAAAGAAGCAAACAACATGGTAAACAGCCACGACATAATCATGGCATGATGCACAATCAAGTATGATGCATGTCCGGTCTAATGAGGCATGGCATGGCAAAGTGCACAAACAACACTACAAGGTAAGTGGAGCTCAATGTGCAACGAGTTGCATATTGACGGAACACCACATCAATCATTTAGTTCTCTCTCGGGTTAGGTACTCAACAAGATTAAATGTTGTTAGCATGGCAAGAGGGTGAAGCAAATGAAAACTACCCATCTAGTCAAGGTTAAATGAGGCCGGAAGCACGAACAACAAATCCGGAAACTCCTCATGTGCATAAATTAGGTTTGGTACTGTTCTGCCCTAAACATAATTTTAGAGTTGTTAGGCATGCAAAGTAAGGTCACCATGTTAAACTAGGCAAAATTCTACCCCATTTACATATAAAGATTATTAAAATCTGAGTTACGGTTATTTAGTTATGAATTAAATCATTTTAACATGGCATAGGTGCAAATTAATGCAAACAACATTTTAAACATTTTAAACATGGGTGAAAGTGACATATTATTAATCTACACATAATTTTAAGCAAGTTTCATATACAAAGTTTTTACAAAGGATGCACGGTTGATTAGTTATTAAATGCATGAAGCTAGGGGGTTATTCTGCAAAACTGCAGTCTCAGGAAAATTGCTAAAATCGCAACAGAGGAAAAAAACATGCATCGGGCCGAATCTGGTGCAAACGGGCCAACAGGAGCAGGTGCTGGGGCATCTCACCCATGGGCTGAGGCCCAGTCAAAGCAGTGGTGGGGGAGGCTGGATCTGGATCGAACGGGCATGCTGGGCCTCGCGCGATGGGGAAGCAGCTGGGCCTGGGCGCGGTCGGCGTTCGTCTCTGGATCGATGCCGAAGCAGAGGAGGTCGAGCGGTCAACGGGTACGGTGAGGCCCTCGTCTCCTCGTTCGATGCCGGGTGAAGCAGAGGGCGGAACGGCATCCTGCTTGCTTGTTCGCTCGAACCGAACGAGGGAGAGGTGTGGCCCTCGCCGGGAAGAAGCAGGACGGCGGGGACCCGAGGTGGAGCAGCCGGCGTGATGCGGATCCATGTGCATAAGAGGGAACGAGGCGCTCGACTGTTGTTGCTGCTTGCGACACGGCGTCCACGGCTGCTCCTGCAGCAAGAAGAGCATGAGGGAGAGATGCCGTGAGAGAGAGCTACAGAAGGAGAAAAAGGGAACGAGAGGGAAAGGCGAAGGCACGGCTGATTCGGTGCTCTGGCGAGAAAGGGGGTCGCAGAGGAGGCTGTTCCTGCGCGGATCCGAAGGGTGGCGATGAGGACGAACGGCGGCCATGGCAGCTCGGTTCCCTGTGAAGAAGAAGAGAACAAGGGGAGAGCTGCACGTAAGAGAGAGAGAAAGAAGGAAGGGAAAAGAGCAGGGGAGGAAGGGCGCAGGGCACGGCCTGGTTCGGTGGTGGCGGTTGAGGTCGCTAGCGGCGGCGATGGGCCGTTGGCTCGGGCATTGGTTGGCCATCAGGAGCGGGGAGAAGGAGACAGGGAGCAGGGGCTCTGGTTGGTGTGGTGGTGAAAGCGAGGAGGGGCTTTGGATCGGGGAGGAAGAGGATTGGATCTGGATCCCGAGGAAAATATGGTAGGTGGCGGCGGCTCGGCAGGACAAAGTCCCTAGATTTTAGGGTTAGGTCGGTTTATATAGTAGGGGACTAGGTTTAGGGGTATTTGGTCCCTCCGATCGTAATCGGACGGTCGCGAATAAAATATCTAGGGAGTCCAAATAATAAAACGGTGACGTTTTGTAGACGTTTGGAGATGATCCGGACACAGCGGTAACGACTGTCCGAGTCGGGTCCGGGACAGCTTTCGGACGCGCGCGCGAGGAGGGCGCCGGGCTGACGAGAGAGGTTAGGTTGGACCTGGCGGTAGGTAGTGAGCTGTGCAGACGGTCTCGGGCTGAGAGAAGAGAAGAGAGGGAGGCCCGGCGACTGTTTTCGGAGACCGAAAACGTCCGACGTTATACCGGCTATAATGCCGCTATAGTTTAACGGTTGGGCTATCAAACGAACTCCGAACGCGATGAAACTTGGCAGGCGGTCTACCTACACTATAATAAGACCGCACGTCAACTCTCATCCCATTCCGAGAACATTTTCCGGTCACTAATAAAATAATATTTCGGACGTGCCGCGGGCGCGTGCAAGTGTCTCTGGGCTCAGAACGGACAACAAAAGGAACAAGGAGACCTGGACGGATGCAAGTTTTGAAAACATGATGATGCAATGCACATGATGACATGATGAAATGCAACACGCAGGCCAATGACAAGACAACAACAACGAATAACTGAACGACACCTGGCACATCGGTCTCGGGGCGTTACAACACTCCACCACTACGAGAGGATCTCGTCCCGAGATCTAGAATGGCACTGGAGGGATAACGGAAGAGAAAGAGAAGAGGTAAGACTAAGTTGCTCCTTTGACAAATGAGTGAAACCAAAGAACCTTGAAAAGGTTGAACAAATTGAAAGAAAGAATGCAACGAAGTAGAACAAAGTTGAAAGCAGTCCGGTAGGGAAGAGTTTCAAGGAAGAACAAATTCGGGCAGCACTCCGGTTGAAAAGAGATGCAAGGCTTGATAAGGCGAGAAGAACTTGAACAAAGGGGCACAATACTCCGGTTAAGCAAGATACGGAAGGAATAAGAGTGATATAATTTGGACAGCACTCCGCCTATAAATGGAAGGAATTGAACTTGACAAGATGAGAGGATACTTGAAAAGAGGACACAACACTCCGGTTAAAAGGATAGGCATGAAAAGAACATGATCTTTGACAAAACGAGATGATGGGTTGAAAAGATGAACATCACAATGCCTCCGGAACAAAAGTAAGAATGGAATAGAATGAACTAAGGGAAACACGATCTTCAGAGAGCACGCTTACGACAAATGCTAGAACGGAGTTGTTGAAAAACCAACAACAAAAAGAATAAGCTTGGTATGGTCTTATGGAAAACATCTCAAATATTTTTGAGGTGAAACCCGGCCACTCACGGGAAAGGAATTGGATTGGATTGAACAAGGAGACGAGAAACTATTTCACCGGGAGGATAAATGAAGAACTCCGGTAACAAAAGGATAACGAGAAAAAAGAGAAGTTGAAAAACACAAGGTGAAGCCTTGCGATGATTTAGATGTGTCTCCGTGGTGATATAATTGCGAGAGGTAGGAACTCCGGGAAAAAGATAAGATGAACAATTGAGATCAAGAATTTTGATGAACCTCCGGAATAAGAAATTAATCACTTGGTTGAAACAAGAATAAGAGTTATGTTACGCTTATCCTTCACCAATTTAAATTGATGACAATCAACGGATTTGGCATATTACTTATTCTCGTAGAAAAGGATTAAGATAGATATAGCGTCAACTTTAGAATGCCTTCAACGAACCACCGGTAGAATTGAAAAAGAACGAATAAAAGATAACGAATCACCGGGAAGAATTTTCAATTAAACAAAGATGCTTGAGAGAAATTAGAGACAAGAGAACGAAGGGATCACGAACTGATTAGAGATTACTTGAACGAAGCACCGGTAAGATAAGAGAATGATAACTGACAGCTGAGAATGAATAAATATGAGATGATGGACTCCGGATGAACAAACTGAAAAGGCTCCTGAATTGCTCCGGGAGGGTGAAAAGGATTCTCACATTCAAAAACAATTACAAGAGGATGGCAACAAGCTAGAATCACGAATCTTGAAGAGAATGGAACAAGATTAAAGAGAAACTCTTCTTCGGTCTTCAAATCTCCGAGAATGACGACGAGAAACACCACCAAGAATTGTCGAGATACTTCGGGATGACAAATAGAAAGGTCAAACCAATGATGAAAAGAAATGAAAGATCTTGGATAAAGACATTTGACTGATGACAATTCATTCTGACGTCAAACTTCAAAAAAGAATTTGAGAGTAACTCCGGAAAATAAGAAGAGTCAGGTAAGATCCTAGAAAAAGACCTGTGGGTTAGGGCCCACTCAAAAGAAAACACCGTTAGAATGATTTAAAAGATAGATTGCACCGGTTGAATTACATGGCTCAAAAGAGATAACATCCTCGAAAGAGCTTGAATGAAAGCAGAGTGGAAACACGATTCTTCTAGATATTATGAGCACTCCGGAACAATTGAATAGCGAGAAAAGAATGAACATGAGGAGCACCGGTATGAGAAGGCATTTGAAACAAGGGAAGGATATGATCAACAAAGCTTGAATTAGTTCCACCAGAGAAGAAAGAGAATGAATAATGATGAACTTGTAGAGCATCTTCATGAGAAACACCAGGTAAAAACATTGACAGAAAAGAATGGAGAGACTTCATATGAATAAAGGATACTTGATAAACACAACGGATTCCTTGAAGAAAAAGGGGTGGGGGCGGGAAAAACAAAGGCAACTTGGAGATGGATGAAACAAATAGCGTTGAGAAGAATTGATACTTGATCTTGCGGATGTTGAAATGATCGGATCCGCTTGAAGAGAAGCACACCGGTTGAACAAGATTGGCATAACAATCTCGATTATCAAGGAGGATTAGTATTCACATCGGAGTATGAGAACACCATTTGGGGAAGGTATGGAATCAACATTTGACTTCGAAGCAACTCGAATACCACAACTGAAAACAAAACAAAGGATTGGCTTTCAGAATAAGCCGGAACAAACATATGATAGAGATTTCGTCCGAAGTTTTCGTGGTGGGGCCTACACGGGCTCGATCGTACAGCACCATCATGTACAAGGCAGTGCACATGACATACGAAGCGTCCCCGAGTCGGCATAGCCAAGGACTCTTTAAGACACAACGAGACCACTGTAAAAACGACCGTGAATAGGCGGACCACTAGACGTCGAACCCCAATTTCATATCATACATCTATCGGAAAGATATCCTAAGAGCTACTTGAATTCCCACCTATGAAACTCCCGAAATTTTCTGGTTATGCAATCAGGTGTTGGGGATACAGGGGAAGCATAATATCTCACCCAAACTAGCAAATCCTACATCCAGCTGTATCCATCCTTCAACACATAACCAAGAAACCTTCGGAAATCATCTACCTCAACCTTCGAAAAGCATCCGTTATACAAGTTATGGTGATACTCCTGAACTCCCGCCCCAGTACTGGGTGGCGTCGAGGTTATCTCACCAACGAACTGCATAAAAGAGATTTTCAATGTCGGCGTACTAAACTCAGGTATTCCAGAACTGCAACGATAAAATTATGACGACAACACCTCAGAGCTCAACTCCCCGGGACACTTCCACAAAACCCCTGACAGGACGCACCAAGACAATGTTCTCATCATAAGCCATCGGAACGATTCCAAGATACCCGCGTGATCCTAAAATTTTTTTAGTGAAATTTCAGAAGAGAAGAGTCAAAACTCTACGTCAGGATGCCTTACCAGAGCGATGAAGGGACTGGGAAGTAAAAAGAATTCCTAAACTCTCCGATATATAATTCCTAATGACTCAAAACTTTTTTCTAGACACAACTCGGTCGCTAAAAACGATCAAGCAATGGGGCTCCTAAGGTCAGGGAAGGCTCTGATTACCAACTTGTAACACCCTCGATGCGACTATATCTCCCACGTGTCGAGGCACGACTTAGAGGCATAATCGCATTGAAGGCATATGTCGCAAGTGAGGTAATCTTCACACAACCCATGGAATATAATAAGGGAAAGAAATTACATAGTTGGCTTACAATTGCCACTTCACACAATTACATGAATAAATCATTACAACAACCAAATACAATCAGGGCCCGACTACGGAGCCAAAATAAAAGAAGAACCCCAAATGCGACAAAGGTCCCCGATCGACCCTAACTGGGCTCCACTACTGATCAACTAAAACGAAACAACACAAAGGACAAGATCTTCATCGAGCTCCTCCTGAGCTTGGTTGCGTCATCTGCACGGTCTCATCGACACCTGCAAGCTGGTTTTGGAAGTATCTGTGAGCCACGGGGACTCAGCAATCTCGCACCCTCGCGATCTAGACTATTTAAGCTTATGGGTAAGGTAAAAGGTATGAGGTGGAGCTGCAGCAAGCGACTAGCATATATTGGTGGCTAACATACGCAAAAGAGAGCGAGAAGAGAAAGCAAAGCACGGTCGAGAATCTATGATCAAGAAGTGATCCTAGAACAACCTACGTCAAGCATAACTCCAACAACCGTGTTCACTTCCCGGCCCCCACCGGAAAGAGACCATCACGGTTACACACGCAGTTGATTCATTTTTAATTAAGGTCAAGTTCAGGTTTTGTACAACCGTACATTAACAAATTCCCATCTACCCATAACCGCGGGCACGGCTTTCGAAAGTTCAAATCCCTGCAGGGGTGTCCCAACTTAGCCCATGACAAGCTCTCACGGTCAACGAAGGAATAGACCTCCACCCGAGACATTCCGATCAGACTCGGTATCCCGGTACAACAAGACATTTTGACAGGGTAAAACTAAACCAGCAACACCGCCCGATGCGCCGACATCCTGATGGGAGCTGCACATATCTCGTTCTCAGGGCAACACCGGATGAGACATCCTACGAGTAAAACCAGCCCTCAAGTTCCCCCGAGGTGGCCTCGCAGTCTACTCAGTTCGGACCAACACTTAGACAAGCACTGGCTCGGGGGGGTTAAAATAAGATGACCCTTGGGCTGGCCTAGCCCAAGGGAAAAAGAGGCTAGGTGGCGAATGGTAAAACCAATGTTGGGCATTGCTGGAAGAGCTTTACTTAAGGCGAACTGTCAAGGGGTTCCCATTATAGCCCAACCGCGTAAGGGACGCAAAATCCGGGAACATAACACCGATATGACGGAAACTAGGGCGGCAAGAGTGGAACAAAACACCAGGCATAAGGCCGAGCCTTCCACCCTTTACCAAGTATATAGATGCATTAATTAAATAAGATATATAGTGATATCCCAACAAGTAAATAAATATTCCAACAAGGAACGGCCTCCAATCTTCACCTGCAACTAGCAACGCTATAAGAGGGGCTGAGCAAAGCGGTAACATAGCCAATCAATGGTTTGCTAGGACAAGGTGGGTTAGAGGTTTGACATGGCAATTTGGGAGGCTGACAAGCAAATGGTAGGCATCATAGCATGGGCATAGCAAAAGAGCGAGCATCTAGAATAGCAAAGATAGTAGTGATTTCGAGGGTATGATCATCTTGCCTGAAATCCCGCAAGGAAGAAGAACGAGTCCATGAAGAAGACAAACGGACATAGACGAACGGATCCTCACAAACGCGACGTTATCGGAACCAACCCGAAGAAGCCACACCGGAAAGAAGCAAACAATCATGGTAAACAACCACGACATAAACATGGCATGATGCACAACCAAGTATGATGCATGTCCGGTCTAATGAGGCATGGCATGGCAAAGTGCACAAACAACACTACAAGGTAAGTGGAGCTCAATGTGCAACGAGTTGCATATTGACGGAACACCACATCAATCATTTAGTTCTCTCTCGGGTTAGGTACTCAACAAGATTAAATGTTGTTAGCATGGCAAGAGGGTGAAGCAAATGAAAACTACCCATCTAGTCAAGGTTAAATGAGGCCGGAAGCACGAACAACAAATCCGGAAACTCCTCATGTGCATAAATTAGGTTTGGTACTGTTCTGCCCTAAACATAATTTTAGAGTTGTTAGGCATGCAAAGTAAGGTCACCATGTTAAACTAGGCAAAATTCTACCCCATTTACATATAAAGATTATTAAAATCTGAGTTACAGTTATTTAGTTATGAATTAAATCATTTTAACATGGCATAGGTGCAAATTAATGCAAACAACATTTTAAACATTTTAAACATGGGTGAAAGTGACATATTATTAATCTACACATAATTTTAAGCAAGTTTCATATACAAAGTTTTTACAAAGGATGCACGGTTGATTAGTTATTAAATGCATGAAGCTAGGGGGTTATTCTGCAAAACTGCAGTCTCAGGAAAATTGCTAAAATCGCAACAGAGGAAAAAAACATGCATCGGGCCGAATCTGGTGCAAACGGGCCAACAGGAGCAGGTGCTGGGGCATCTCACCCATGGGCTGAGGCCCAGTCAAAGCAGTGGTGGGGGAGGCTGGATCTGGATCGAACGGGCATGCTGGGCCTCGCGCGATGGGGAAGCAGCTGGGCCTGGGCGCGGTCGGCGTTCGTCTCTGGATCGATGCCGAAGCAGAGGAGGTCGAGCGGTCAACGGGTACGGTGAGGCCCTCGTCTCCTCGTTCGATGCCGGGTGAAGCAGAGGGCGGAACGGCATCCTGCTTGCTTGTTCGCTCGAACCGAACGAGGGAGAGGTGTGGCCCTCGCCGGGAAGAAGCAGGACGGCGGGGACCCGAGGTGGAGCAGCCGGCGTGATGCGGATCCATGTGCATAAGAGGGAACGAGGCGCTCGACTGTTGTTGCTGCTTGCGACACGGCGTCCACGGCTGCTCCTGCAGCAAGAAGAGCATGAGGGAGAGATGCCGTGAGAGAGAGCTACAGAAGGAGAAAAAGGGAACGAGAGGGAAAGGCGAAGGCACGGCTGATTCGGTGCTCTGGCGAGAAAGGGGGTCGCAGAGGAGGCTGTTCCTGCGCGGATCCGAAGGGTGGCGATGAGGACGAACGGCGGCCATGGCAGCTCGGTTCCCTGTGAAGAAGAAGAGAACAAGGGGAGAGCTGCACGTAAGAGAGAGAGAAAGAAGGAAGGGAAAAGAGCAGGGGAGGAAGGGCGCAGGGCACGGCCTGGTTCGGTGGTGGCGGTTGAGGTCGCTAGCGGCGGCGATGGGCCGTTGGCTCGGGCATTGGTTGGCCATCAGGAGCGGGGAGAAGGAGACAGGGAGCAGGGGCTCTGGTTGGTGTGGTGGTGAAAGCGAGGAGGGGCTTTGGATCGGGGAGGAAGAGGATTGGATCTGGATCCCGAGGAAAATATGGTAGGTGGCGGCGGCTCGGCAGGACAAAGTCCCTAGATTTTAGGGTTAGGTCGGTTTATATAGTAGGGGACTAGGTTTAGGGGTATTTGGTCCCTCCGATCGTAATCGGACGGTCGCGAATAAAATATCTAGGGAGTCCAAATAATAAAACGGTGACGTTTTGTAGACGTTTGGAGATGATCCGGACACAGCGGTAACGACTGTCCGAGTCGGGTCCGGGACAGCTTTCGGACGCGCGCGCGAGGAGGGCGCCGGGCTGACGAGAGAGGTTAGGTTGGACCTGGCGGTAGGTAGTGAGCTGTGCAGACGGTCTCGGGCTGAGAGAAGAGAAGAGAGGGAGGCCCGGCGACTGTTTTCGGAGACCGAAAACGTCCGACGTTATACCGGCTATAATGCCGCTATAGTTTAACGGTTGGGCTATCAAACGAACTCCGAACGCGATGAAACTTGGCAGGCGGTCTACCTACACTATAATAAGACCGCACGTCAACTCTCATCCCATTCCGAGAACATTTTCCGG
>NW_024111655.1:0-9095 GCF_003073215.2 Triticum urartu | reverse complement strand
CAGAGAGAGCTTGGGGATCATGCAGCCCGAGGGGCGCCCCCAACAAGGTAAGCTAACGACGTGAAATAAAAGGGATACACGCCACAGGGACGGACCCACGCGGCCTGGGAATAATGCAGCCCTGGGGGCGCTCCCAGCTGGAAGTGAAACTTGAAAGATGTCACCTGATGACGCTGAGACGAAGGGGTGTTGGTGTAGCCGGCTCGGTGGGCTGCGGAAGCCGATCCTCATGAGCCCCCAGGCCCAGGGCCTCGGGAGGCTCCGGAGGCGCTGGCGGTTCCTCGCGGGCCATCTTCATCTCCGCCAGGGCTGCGGAGCACCTGGCCTCTTGCGCCTCCGTGATGCCCTCATGAGGCGCTGGTACGCGTCAGCCGCGCTCGGCAAGCCGTAAGGCATGCGAACGTAGCTGTGGGGTGGACCTCCGCAGCGCCCCACTCGCGAGGGCCAGAGGCGCTCCAGGGAGGCGACTTGGTTGAGCCCTGGTACGTCGACGCAGACGCGCAGCCCGCCATCCTCGCCTGGATGGGGAGCCACTGCTGGTAGGCGGCGGGCGCCTCTCATGACTCTGGACTCCTGTAGCTCCTGAATGGCCTTGCTGACGAACTCCTGTGGGTCTGGATCTCCTTGCCTTGCTCCTTCTTGAGGGAAACGTGCTCGAAACACGCCTCCATGTGGTGCCCCAGCGCCTCCCTCGTGACCCTTGCTAGGTCGGTGGCCCTCCAGGGGAGAGCCCCCGAGCCCTGCCTGAGGAGGGCGCCGGGCGCGCTTTCCTATGCGATGGAAGGAGGTTCCCCCTGGGCAGGCACGGGCCCAGAGGGGCCTACCTCCTGAGGGGCCAGGCCGGACGATGTCTTCTTCTTCTTGGGGGCGGCCTCGGGAAGCCTCCTGCTTCCGCGATCCGGGTCTTCCAGTGATGCGGCCTGAAAGGCTCGCTCCAGGGAACACACCGCGTCCTTCTCTTCACAGGGCACCGTGATGACTCCGCCGCTTCCTGGCATCTTGAGGACGTTGTAGCCGTGGTGAGTCACGGCCATGAACTTGGCCAGCGCCGGGTACCCGAGGATGGCGTTGTACGGCAGGCGGATGTGAGCGACGTCGAAGTCGATGAGCTCGGTGCGGTAGTTGTCGCGTGCCCCGAAGGTGACAGGGAGGCGGACCTGCCCATCGGGACCGTGGAGCCGTCGGTGATACCGGAGAAGGGCTTGGTTGGCTGAAGCTGGCTGTAGGGCACTTGGAGGTTGTTGAACGTTCACGGACAGGACGTTGAGCCCTGCCCCGCCATCGATGAGGGTCTTGGTGACCACCACGTTGCTGATGATTGGGGAACAAAGCATCGGGAGGACTCCGGCTGTAGCCGCACACTTGAGTTGATCTGCTGAGCTGAAGGTGATGGCACACGCCGACCACCTGAGAGGGCGCGTGGCTTCGAGCCTGGGGAGGGCTGCATTCACTTCGCGGGCGAACTGCTTGAAGATGCGCTGAGAGGCTGGGGCCTGAGCTCCGCCCAGGATGCAGGCGATCGCGCGCGGCTCCTGGAAGCCCCCAGCCTCCTCGTCCTGGTGGCGGTCCTCGTTTCTCCTTGGCTGCGCGGCAGCGGTGGGAGGCCTGCGTTGCCTTGCGGGCGATCCTCGCGAGGCTGATCCCTCCAGCCTCCCTCGCGAGGTGGGTCTTGCCAGCGATCCTCGCGAGGTTGGTCGCGCCACCCCTGACGGTCTTCCCAGCGTCCCTGCGTTCCTTCCTCCTCCTCGGCCGTATCCCCGGTCACCACGGTCAGGGCGACGGCCGATCCTTCCTTCACGCACGGCTCGGAGTTCTTGGCATTCGCTGGTGTTGTGGGTGTGGAGGTCGTGGTACACGCAGTACCGGCTGCCCTTGGGAGGTTCGGGCTGATCTCTGCCCCGCTTGGTGTCTGGTTCTGCCGCGAGCACGGCAGCCCCCTTGCGCTTCACTCTTGGCCTTGAGCTTCTTCTCTTCTGGGTCTGCGGCAGGCAGCTCAAGGAGGGAGAGACGCCCTTCCTCAGCCCTGGCGCACTTGTTCGCCAAGTTGAACAGCTCCAAAGAAGTGCACAGGTCTTCATGCATCGCCAGCTCCTCCTTCATCTTGACGTCGCGCACGCCGTCGGAGAAGGCTGAGATGATGGCCTTCAGTCACCTTGGGAATCTTGAGGCGTGCGTTGTTGAAGCGCTGGATGTACTTCTGCAGGGTCTCCCCGGGTTGTTGCTTGATGCGGCGCATGTCGCTCACGGCGGGTGGCCGGTCGCGAGTACCTTGGAAGTTGGCGATGAAGCGGGTGCGCATCTCTTCCCAGGAGGAGACTTGTGCCTGGAGCCAGGTTCAGGAGCCAGGTGCGGGCCCCGTCCTTGAGCGCCATGGGAAACCAGTTCGCCATGACCTTCTCGTCTCCGTTGGCAGCTTCGATGCCCAGCTCGTAGAGCTGGAGGAACTCCGCAGGGTCGGCCGTGCCGTCGTAGCGAGGAGGCAGGTCCGGCTTGAACTTGCCGGCCACGCGACGCTGCGCAGTTCGGTGGTGTAGGCGCGGCAGCCTGCTGTGGCCACGGGAGGCCTTGGGTGATGGAGAGCCTGGTCTGCATGTCCCCACGCGCCGGAGCAGGAGGATGGTCGCGACGTGCTGGAGCAGGGAGTGCCCGGGCAGCTTCTGGCGGGCGAGGGACTTCTTGGCAGCTCTCTCTTGCCGCGCTGGCACCTGACGGAGCGGGTTCCGCCCAGGGGCCACGCGTCTTGGAGCCATGGCGTCTTCTTGAGGGAGGAGGCGGCCGGGGCGCCGCCGGAGCCTCGTCGCCCGCGCGGGGCGGGGTGCGGTGCAGCGGAGCGGACGGCGCGGAGGAGCCCCCTGCGGCGCGGACGAGTTCGGCGACGCGGTCGAGCCATTCTTCGTAGACGTCGTCGATGGGATGGTAGCGCAGGAGCTCGTTTGCCGCGATGAGTGCAGCCCGAGCCTCCATGGGCGCGGCGAGCACGCGGGACGAAGATCCAGCCGGGGCGAGTGAGGGAGTCGCGGTGCGGCTTCTTGGCGCACGGATGGATGCTGAGACGATGCTTGCTGCTCGTCCCCCACCGGGCCGTGGCGGCGTTGACGGCAGGTGACGGGGAACGGCGAGGACGCCCGCCGACAGGGGCTGTCTGGGCGACGCGGGAAGCGGGCGGCCCGGCGCTCCGCGGGCCCGACGTGCGTCAGACATGAGCGTGATGGTCGGAGGAGAACGGGGTGCGGTGGAAGACGAATTCCGGCGCACCCCTACCTGGCGCGCCAAATGTCGGATTTCGGGTTCCGGCAGACCCTTGAGGTTCGAACACTGGGGTGCGCGGAGATTTCGCCTCCTACCTACCTGCACCCCTCCGCCACGCTAGGATCAAAGCTATGAAAAGAACAACACAAGGGACACAGGGTTTATACTGGTTCGGGCCACCGTTGTGGTGTAATACCCTACTCCAGTGTGTGGTGTGTGGATTGCCTCTTGGGATGATGATGATGAACAATACAAGGGAGGGCAGCCTCGCGAGGGTCTGTTCTTGGCTGGGGCGATGAACTGCTGGGAGGAGTTCAGCCTCCTTTCTCTCTCTCCCTCTTTCCAACTGGTCGACCCCTTACCATGTGGGTGTCTGGTGTCCTATTTATAGAGGCCTGGTCCTCTTCCCAAATATTGAGCGGAAAGGGAGCCAACAATGGTGGGCTAATTTTGAAAGGGGACAGCAAGTATCAAAACTATCTAAAAAAGTAGTCTTTGCCCTGCGCAAAGCGCTGTGATGACGCATCTTGGGTCCACGTGACTCCTTCTCGTAGTCCTCCTGGTCTTTGGTCTCGTTGCACCGAAATGGCAACCTTTACCTGACGCTCGGTACTCCGCGGCTGGCGCTTGCCCCCTTTGCACCAAAGAGGAAAGGAGGACGCTGTGCGGGCTGCACCCGCCTGGCGGCCTTGAGTCGTCATGGCTTGCGTCACGGGCACCTCGCGAGTACCCCGCCTTGACCTCTCGCTCCTCGTGAGCCAGCCTTGACGAGGCCGTGCCTGAGGAAGCTCCGTGTCGTCCGCCCCGTGAGCCTTGGCCCTCGCAAGGGTCTTGAGTTTGTGTTGGTGAAGATGGGTTGTGCTGGGCCTTGAGCCACCGCAGGCCGCCGGGCAGGCAATCTGGGGACCCCCCGTTCCTAGAACGCCGACAAAAATACTTGAGATAAAAGCATCTTTGCACTTATTCCATGAATCAATACTAATTTTTAGGCAAAGAGGAAAACGATGTTTTAGCACGATCTCTAAGAGAAAATGGGAATAGCTTCAATTTGAACAATATCATTATCCACATCTTTCTTCTTTTGCATATCACACAAATCAACAAAGCTGTTTAGATAGGTAGCGGCATCTTCGCTAGGAAGGCTAGAAAATGGATCTTTCATGACAAGATTCAGCAAAGCAGTATTAATTTCACAAAATTCAGCATCGGTAAGAGGAGCAGTCGGAGTGCTAATAAAATCATTATTGTTGGTATTGGAGAAGTCACACAATTTAGTATTATCTTGAGCCATCGTGACAAAAAATCCAACACACAAGCAAGCAAGAGGCAAAAAAAAGAGGTGAACGAAAAAGAGGCGGGCAGAAAAGAGGGCGAATAAAAGGGCAAGGGTGAAGTGGGGAGAGGAAAATGAGAGGCAAATGGCAAATAATGTAATGCGAGGGATAAGAGTTTGTGATGGGTACTTGGTATGTCTTGACTTGATGCAACCTCCCCGGCAATGGCTCCAGAAATCCTTCTTGCTACCTCTTGAGCATGCGTTGGTTTTCCCTTGAAGAGGAAAGGGTGATGCAGCATAGTAGCGTAAATATTTCCCTCAGTTTTCGAGAACCAAGGTATCAATCCAGTAGGAGGTAACACGCAACTCACCTAGTACCTGCACAAACAAACAAGAACCTCGCAACCAACGCGATAAAGGGGTTGTCAATCCCTTCACGGTCACTTACGAAAGTGTGATATGATAGAGATAATAAGATAAATATTTTTGGTATTTTTATGATATAGATTGGAAAATAAAGATTGCAAACTAAACGGTAATAGAAATAGCAAGTTGATATGAATATAATATGATGGAAGATAGACCTGGGGGCCATAGGTTTCACTAGTGGCTTCTCTCAAGATAGAAAATTCTACGGTGGGTGAACAAATTACTGTCGAGCAATTGATAGAAAAGCTAATAATTATGAGAATATCTATGCATGATCATGTGTATAGGCATCACGTCCGCGACAAGTAGACCGAAACGATTCTGCATCTACTACTATTACTCCACACATCGACCGCTATCCAGCATGCATCTAGAGTATTAAGTTCATAAGAACAGAGTAACGCATTAGGCAAGATGACATGATGTAGAGGGATAAACTCAAGCAATATGATATAAACCCCATCTTTTTATTCTCGATGGCAACAATACAATACGTGTCTTGCTGCCCCTACTGTCACTGGGAAAGGACACCGCAAGATTGAACCCAAAGCTAAGCACTTCTCCCATTGCAAGAAAGATCAATCTAGTAGGCCAAACCAAACTGATAATTCGAAGAGACTTGCAAAGATATTTAAATCATGCATAAAAAATTTCAGAGAAGAATCAAATATTGCTCCTAAATAATCTTGATCAGAAACCCACAATTCATCGGATCTCGAAAAACACACCACAAAAAGAATTACATCAAATAGATCTCCAAGAGAATCGAGGAGAACTTTGTATTGAGATCCAAAGAGAGAGAAGAAGCGATCTAGATAATAACTATGGACCAGAAGGTCTATGGTAAACTAATCACACATCATCGGAGAGGCTATGGTGTTGATGTAGAAGCCCTCCATGATCGATTCCCCCTCCGGCGGAGCGCCGGAAAAGGCCCCAAGATGGGATCTCACGGGTACAGAAGGTTGCGATGGTGGAAATAGGGTTTTGTCGTGCTCCTGGATGTTTTCGGGGTATATGGGCATATATAGGAGGAAGAAGTACGTCGGTGGAGATGCGAGGGACCCATGAGGGTGGGGGCGCGCCTACCCCTGGGCGCGCCTGTAAGTGCATCTAGTGCCACCCCTAGTTGGTTTTGGAGTATTGACGATAAACCTAGTTGAGGGACTAATGTGTTTGTGAGAATTGCAGGATAACACAGGTAGAAGTCCCTAATTAATTCAGTTTTCCTACCAGAGATGACCCCTAAAAATGTATGAAGACATTGAAGTCAAAGGTGGTATGTGAAGACATTCACATTGAAGACTATGACAAGAGAAGACATCGCGTGAAGACTATGGAGCGCGAAGACTTAGCAGTTTCGTCGTTCTGTGTTTTTCCTTGTTGAGTCATAGGAACCACCGTACTGTTAAGTGGGCTCCAAGAGAACCAGTTAGAATGACTGAAGTGATGCTTAACCAAAATCCTATGTCTTCGAGTGAAGACTATGAGAGCAAATCTTGTCCAAAGTTGGATAAGTCAGCTTTGCTTGTAGCCCAAGTAAAGTTGTCGTGTGTGTGTTTGAAATCTGACCTTTGGAACATGTGTTAGTTCCTTAGTGACCCAGGGTCATTTCGGACAAATCAGGTCGGGTTGCCTAGTGGCTATAAATAGCCCACCCCCTACAACCATAAACGGTTGCCTGCTCAGAGTTAAAGCATGGCTTTTGTCGTTTGAGAGCAACCCACCTCGAAGCATTTGAGAGAGAATTCCTTGAGAGGATAAAGCCCTAACCACCCAGATCCAAAGAGTGTTAGGCATCACTTAAGTCTTCTTGTTTGTGTGATCTGAAAACTTATTACACTTGAGGACTGTGAATCCTCCAGCCGGTTAGGTGTCGCGTTCTGAGCATCCAAGAGTCATTGTGGATCGCCGGTGAACGAAGTCTGTGAAGGTTTGGAAGTCTACCTTGAAGACTTACCAGAGTGATTGGGCGAGGTCTGTGTGACCTTAGCTCAAGGGGAATACGGTGAGGACTAAGTGTCCTGAGCTGCGGTTCAGGACTAGGTGTCCGGGACTGTGTGTCCTCAGGTTTAAATACCTATCTGCCCTAACCAGACGTACAACTGTCACCGCAGTTGGAACTGGTCTACCAAACCTTTGTCTTCATCCCGCACACTGGTTCTATCCTTCCCATCTCTTTATTTACAGTTGGCTCTTGTGAAGTCAGTGCCTATTTGCATTATCCATTTGTCTTCACTATGTACCTGATCTTTACTGCCTAGCTGCTATTAGTCATTGTGCTTTCACTTCATCGAATACTTGACTATGGTCTGCCTAGTGTAGTCTACCTTCCGCTGCATGGTAATAGGTTCATTTCTATCATTTGTCTTCAAAACTTCCATGTTTTGAATACTTTCATAAAAATTGCCTATTCACCCCCCTCTAGTCGATATAACGCATTTCCAATTGGTATCAGAGTGAGGTACTCCCTTGTTCTGTGTGATTTTGGTTTAACCGCCTAGAGTTTTAGTTATGTCGACCACAGGAATGAAGACTGTGTCATGCCCCATCTTTGACGGTCACGAGTATCGCAAGTGGAAGGCCATGATGAAGAAGCGCCTCATGGCGACAAACAGGGAGCTATGGACCGTCACTGAGATTGGCCTGACCGATCTGTGCAAGATGGCGGAAGCTGATGACATTCGCATGTACACTCTTCTCAACCTCACGGCGAAGGACGTCATCTGCTCCTGTCTGTCTCAAAATCAGTTTAGGAATATCATGCATCTTGATCATGCGAAGCTTATCTGGGACCATCTCTCTGAGGTCTATGAAGGTCATCGAACTCGCCATGATCCTTGGTTTGAGGACTTTAAGGAATCTCTCAAAGCAATGACATTCGAACCAGAATCATCATCTTCTGCATCATGCCTTATGGCAAAAGATGCTAAGGTAATTGAATGTTGTCTATCTGAATCCAGTGATGATGAATCTGGTGATGAATTTGGACCCAGCTATGCAAAACTTGCTTCCCTTGCCACTAAACAACAGAAAGCTATAGAACATATTCAAAAGCTATTAGACAAAAGCGATGACCTGTTGGATGCTGAAATGACTCGGTCTCAGTCCTTAATTGAAGACATAAAAAATCTTCATGTTAAGTATGAGGAACTTGAAAGTCGTCATGAAACGCTCTCAACAACTCATGAAAAGCTTTCCTATGATTATCTTCAAAGGAAGCAAGATCTTGAGAAATTGAGAGCGGCTCATGAAGATTTTCAAAAGGAAAACGAGTCACTTCGCGCTGAATAGATCAGTTCAGCTCAGGAAGGATTTGAACCATCATGTCTTAAATGCATTGAGCGTGATAACGCTACTTCTGTTGCTGAATGTTCTACTGTTGCCACTGTTGCAATATCTTCAACTGTTGATGTGGAAACTAACCCCTCTGCTGAGGACACCACTGCTATTGCTGATGAGAATGCTAGGTTGAAGACACTGCTTGAAACAGGGATGTACAAAAGTCTCAAAGGGCATCAGACACTATGTGATGTCCTCAAAAGGCAGATCCTGAACCGAAACCCTAGGAAAGAGGGTGTTGGGTTCGTAAGGAAAATGAATGCTGATGGCTCTTACTGGAAACCTGAGCAGTACCCCAAAACCACATGGGTTGCTGCAAAGGAACCTTCAGGAGATCCATCCACTCTATCTGGCTTCACTTGTGCTAACCCCATTGTTATTGATGAATCCTTTGATGCAAACTATAAACTATTTAAGAATCAGAATGGTGAAGTGTTTGCCAGATATATTGGTACTAACTGCAGGAATGGACCGCCTATGAAGAAGATCTGGGTGCCAAAAAGGTGTTTGGAGAATCTTCCTGTGAATGTCATCATGACACCACAGGTGAAGAAGACAAACCCCAGACCACAGGCTTCATACGGTCCAAAGGCTTCATATAGACAGAGGACTCACCTAAGTCGCACTAACGCAAATGTTTTGCAGGGAAACCATACTCAGGCCTGTGAATATGAGCGTGTTTCATCAAATCGCCATGTTCATGAGACCAAAACTATTCTGCTTATTCTTATGAGTACTATTGTCCACCTGCAAGACTTTTTGCTAGGGCTCCAAAGCCAAAGTTCTCAGATGCTGCACT
>NW_024111654.1:0-9102 GCF_003073215.2 Triticum urartu | reverse complement strand
CTTAAAAAATGAACATAGATGCACCTATAGAGAAAATTCGACCTAAATTCATAGTTTTCAAATGAACTCTGAAAAAGTTGGCATAGCATACTCGTGTGTTACAAAGTTGGCATGGTATCATCATAATAGTTGCGGGAGAAAGTCTTCACTTTTTCTTCGCTTGTGTCATTTGCTTATTGCGCCGTAACCATGGATAATCTTCATCGTTTATCAGGATGCTTGGGTCAGCCTTGACATTGAAGGGAGGAATTTCATGAAACTTTTCATAATCTTCAGACATGTCTGTCTTGCCCTCACTCCCAGGATGTCCCTTTTTCCTGAAAGAACTATGTGGCGCTTTGGCTCATCGTATGATGTATTCGCTTCCTTATCTTTTCTTTTTCTCGGTTTGGTAGACATGTCCTTCACATAGATAACCTGTGCCACATCATTGGCTAGGACGAACGGTTCGTCAGTGTACCCAAGATTTTTCAGATCCACTGTTGTCATTCCGTACTGTGGGTCTACCTGTACCCCGCCGCCTAACAGATTGACCCATTTGCACTTAAACAAAGGGACCTTAAAATCAGGTCCGTAGTCAAGTTCCCATATGTCCACTATGTAACCATAATATGTGTCCTTTCCGCTCTCGGTTGCTGCATCAAAGCGGACACCGCTGTTTTGGTTGGTGCTCTTTTGATCTTGGGCGATCGTGTAAAATGTATTCCCATTTATCTCGTATCCTTTGTAAGTCAATACAGTCAAAGATGGTCCCCTGGACAACAAGTACAACTCATCACAAACAGTGTTGTCACCTCTGAGACGTGTTTCCAACCAACTGCTGAAAGTCCTGATGTGTTCACATGTAATCCAGTCGTCGCACTGCTCCGGGTGTTTGGAGCGCAGACTGTTCTTGTGTTCATCGACATACGGGGTCACCAAGGTAGAGTTCTGTAGAACTGTGTAGTTGCTTGAGACCAAGAATATCCGTCCCTGCATATTATTGAGTCTCTTCCAAGAGTGCCTTTTCCAGTCAGTCTCCCTCATACCGCGATTTAGGGAGACCTATCTTCTTAAGGCCAGGAATGAAGTCAACACAAAACCCGATAACATCCTCTGTTTGATGGCCCATGGAGATGCTTCCTTCTGGCCTAGCGCGGTTACGGACATATTTCTTTAGGACTCCCATTAACCTCTCAAAGGGGAACATATTGTGTAGAAATACGGGCCCCAGGATGACAATCTCGTCGACTAGATGAACTAGGACGTGCGTCATGATATTGAAGAAGGATGGTGGGAACACCAGCTCGAAACTGACAAGACATTGCGCCACATCACTCCTTAGCCTTGGTACGATTTCTGGATCGATCACCTTCTGAGAGATTGCATGAGGAATGCACATAGCTTCACAATGGCTAATCGGACGTTTTCCGGTAGAAGCCCCCTCAATGCAACCGGAAGCAGTTGCGTCATAATCACGTGGCAGTCATGAGACTTTAGGTTCTGAAACTTTTTCTCTGGCATATTTATTATTCCCTTTATATTCGACGAGAAGCCAGTCGTGACCTTCATACTGAGCAGGCATTCAAAGAAGATTTCTTTCTCTTCTTTCGTAAGAGCGTAGCTGGCAGGACCTTTATACTGCTTCGGAGGCATGCCGTCTTTTTCGTGCAAACGTTGCAGGTCCTCCCGTGCCTCAGGTGTATCTTTTGTCTTCCCATACACGCCCAAGAAGCCTAGCAGGTTCACGCAAAGGTTCTTCGTCACGTGCATCACGTCGATTGAAGAGCGGACCTCTAGGTCTTTCCAGTAGGGTAGGTCCCAAAATATAGATTTCTTCTTCCACATGGGTGCGTCCCTCAGCGTCATTCGGAACAGCTAGTCCACCGGGACCCTTTCCAAAGATTATGTGTAAATCATTGACCATAGCAAGTACGTGATCACCGGTACGCATGGCGGGCTTCTTCCGGTGATCTGCCTCGCCTTTGAAATGCTTGCTTTCTTTCGACATTGATGGTTGGTCGGAAGAAATCGACGATGGCCCAGGTACACATTCTTCCTGCATTTGTCCAGGTATATACTTTCAGTGTCATCTAAACAGTGCGTGCATGCGTGGTATCCTTTGTTTGTCTGTCCTGAAAGGTTACTAAGAGCGGGCCAATCGTTGATGGTCACGAACAGCAACGCCTTAAGGTTTAAATTCCTCCTGTCTGTGCTCATCGCGTACACCGTTTCCATTCCACAGCTGTAAAAGTTCTTCAACTAATGGCCTTAGGTACACATCAATTGTTGCCGGGTTGCTTAGGGCCTTGGATGAGAACTGGCATCATAATGAACTTCCGCTTCATGCACATCCAAGGAGGAAGGTTATACATACATAGAGTCACGGGCCAGGTGTTGTGATTGCTGCTCTGCTCCCCGAAAGGATTAATGCCATCCGCGCTTAAAGCAAACCATACATTCCTTGGGTCCTTTGCAAACTCATCGCAGTACTTTCTCTCGATTTTTCTCCACTGCGACCCGTCAGCGGGTGCTCTCAACTTCCCATCTTTCTTTCGGTTCTCACTGTGCCATCGCATCAACTTGGCATGCTCTTCGTTTCTGAACAGACGTTTCAACCATGGTATTATAGGAGCATACCACATCACCTTCGCAGGAACCCTCTTCCTGGGGCTCGCCGTCAACATCACCAGGGTCATCTCGTCTGATCTTATACCGCAATGCACCGCATACCGGGCATGCGTTCAAATCCTCGTACACACCGCGGTAGAGGATGCAGTCATTAGGGCATGCATGTATCTTCCACCTCCAATCCTAGAGGGCATACGACCTTCTTTGCTCGTATCACTGTCGGGCAATTCGTTATCCTTTGGAAGCTTCTTCTTCAATATTTTCAGTAGCTTCTCAAATCCTTTGTCAGCCACAGCATTCTCTGCCTTCCACTGCAGCAATTCCAGTACGGTACCGAGCTTTGTGTTGCCATCTTCGCAATTGGGGTACACCTCTTTTTGTGATCCTCTAACATGCGATCGAACTTCAGCTTCTCCTTTTGACTTTCGCATTGCGTCCTTGCATCGACAATGACCCGGCGGAGATCATCATCATCGGGCACATCGTCTGGTTCCTCTTGATCTTCAGCAGCTTCACCCATTGCAGCATCATTGGGCACATCGTCTGGTTCCTCTTGATCTTCACCAGCTCCCCCCGTTGCAGCATCACCGTATTCAGGGGGCACATAGTTGTCATCGTACTCTTCTTCTTCGCCGTCTTCCATCATAACCCCTATTTCTCCGTGCCTCGTCCAAACATTATAGTGTGGCATGAAACCCTTGTAAAGCAGGTGGGAGTGAAGGATTTTCCGGTTAGAGTAAGACCTCGTATACACAATCAGTGCTGGAAACACATAAAACCATTCTGCTTGTTTGCCTCAGCCGCATCGAGAAACTCATGCACGCCCTTAATGTACTCGCAGGTGTGTCTGTCACCGTACATCCATTGCCGGTTCATCTGCGTGCATTATATATAATTAAGTGTCCAAATTAATAGAAGTTCATCATCACATTAAAACCAAAGTACATACATAGTTCTCATCTAACAACATATAGCTCTCCAGAGCATCTAATTAATTAAACCATACATTGAAACTATGTAAAACATTTCAATGCGAAAACAAATGCGATCATAATCGCAACCAAGGTAACAATTGATCCAACGGCATAATGATACCAAGCCTCGGTATGAATGCATATTTTCTAATCTTTCTAATCTTCAAGCGCATTGCATCCATCTTGATCTTGTGATCATCGACGACATCCGCAACATGCAACTCCAATATCATCTTCTCCTCCTCAATTTTTTTATTTTTTCCTTCAACAAATTGTTTTCTTCTTCAACTAAATTTAACCTCTCGACAATAGGGTCGGTTGGCATTTCCGATTCACATACATCCTACATAAATAAAATCTATGTCACGTTGGTCGGCATAATTTTCATAAACAATAAATGAACCAAAATAAATAAAAAAAAAAAAAAAAAAAAAAAAAAAAAAAAAAAAAAAAAAAAAAAAAAAAAAAAAAAAAAAAAAAAAAAAAAAAAAA
Organism: Triticum urartu; assembly: GCF_003073215.2. NCBI lineage: Eukaryota > Viridiplantae > Streptophyta > Magnoliopsida > Poales > Poaceae > Triticum > Triticum urartu. The sequence continues at coordinate 5,026 of NW_024111654.1, read as the reverse complement.
AAAAAAAAAAAAAAAAAAAAAAAAAAAAAAGAAAAAAAAAAAAAAAAAAAAAAAAAAAAAAAAAAAAAAAAAAAAAAAAAAAAAAAAAAAAAAAAAAAAAAAAAAAAAAAAAAAAAAAAAAAAAAAAAAAAAAAAAAAAAAAAAAAAAAAAAAAAAAAAAAAAAAAAAAAAAAAAAAAAAAAAAAAAAAAAAAAAAAAAAAAAAAAAAAAAAAAAAAAAAAAAACAAAAAAAACAACAACAAAAACAAAAAAAAAAAAAAAAAAAAAAAAAAAAAAAAAAAAAAAAAAAAAAAAAAAAAAAAAAAAAAAAAAAAAAAAAAAAAAAAAAAAAAAAAAAAAAAAAAAAAAAAAAAAAAAAAAAAAAAAAAAAAAAAAAAAAAAAAAAAAAAAAAAAAAAAAAAAAAAAAAAAAAAAAAAAAAAAAAAAAAAAAAAAAAAAAAAAAAAAAAACAAAAAAAAAAAAAAAAAAAAAAAAAAAAAAAAAAAAAAAAAAAAAAAAAAAAAAACAAAAAAAAAGAAAAAAAAAAAAAAAAAAAAAAAAAAAAAAAAAAAAAAAAAAAAAAAAAAAAAAAAAAAAAAAAAAAAAAAAAAAAAAAAAAAAAAAAAAAAAAAAAAAAAAAAAAAAAAAAAAAAAAAAAAAAAAAAAAAAAAACAAAAAAAAAAAAAAAAAAAACAAAAAAAAAAAAAAAAAAAAAAAAAAAAAAAAAAAAAAAAAAAAAAAAAAAAACAAAAAAAAAAAAAAAAAAACAAAAAAAAAAAAAAAAAAAAAAAAAAAAAAAAAAAAAAAAAAAAAAAAAAAAAAAAAAAAAAAAAAAAAAAAAAAAAAAAAAAAAAAAAAAAAAAAAAAAAAAAAAAAAAAAAAAAAAAAAAAAAAAAAAGAAAAAAAAACTTGTCATTTCTTGTTTGTTAGAGCAGGCGGCTTAGTAGGCATTGAGGTTCTGAGTGACTGCCTGGACTTCGGTGAAATTACGGAGGCCAAACCTAGACAAGGACTATTGAGGAAAATGGGCTGAAGGAGTGAGTTGGAGAAGAAGAAAAAATTTTTTTCCGTTGATGTCATTGTTAGTTTTTGTTGTTTTTTTGTTCTTTTTGTGTGCTGTTCTTGTGTGGGATGTGCTTATTTTTCATCGACGCACCTTGTGTGCATAGAGATTCGGGCCGTTCTTGTTTTTGCTCCAAATCACAAGCCCTTCCCCCCGGCCAGATAATAAACAGGCGTGTCTTCTCTTACTCGAGGGGATATATATAGGCACCTCATGGTCCCGGTCTGGTGCATGAATCGACTAGGGACCTTTGGACTGTTCATGCCCCACTGACCCCATTATCATGGTCCCCGGCAGTGTTGTTCGGAAGGAACTTACATGTAGCACCACTTCTCCAGAGAAGATGCCCCATATAGTCCTCAGTCGCGCAGTGTCTCCATAAAAATAGAAAAAAGGAACAGTAAAAAAAAAAAAAAAAAAAAAAAAAAAAAAAAAAAAAAAAAAAATAAAAAAAAAACAATAACTTCGCAAGAAAAAAAAAAAAAAACAAATCGAAAGTCAGCTTTTGAGGCCATTGTTCCCGTCGTATACACCAACCCGACCACAAGTCGATCGAACCGGACTGGCCCACTCCGGCGCCGGCCCCCTAGGTCAACGTAACCGGTCCAAGTTGACCCCAGGGTTCCCGCTTTAACCTAAGCCAGACTAACTGGGCTCACCTCCGTCCTGACCCGTCTGCCCCCTTTTTTACTAAGTGTTTGGCAGATCAACTTTAGGAAGTAATGGATCCCACGCCATTTTGGGCGTATTATGATAATTGCCCTCCTTACCCGCGCCACCTCCCGTCCCGCCCGCCCGCCACCGAGCTCACCCACGCTGACCGCTTATCCCTTCCCAGTTCATCGCGCCACCCCGCTACCGCTCTCCTCCACTTCTTGGCCCGACCTCCGATCGGTCCTCCCATTGACCTAGCCGCTCCACCCCTGCAGCCCACCCACAGTCTCCCTCCCCCCACTCCCCTCTATGCCCCCATGACTAGTCTCTGCGACCACCTCTCCTATCGAACATTAGAAGGGATCCCAATCACTTGTAAGCGATGATGTTAATTTATAAATTGATATTATATACCTTTTTTCTGACATGCTCTTTATGTGGAAACAACTTTGTGTTGTAGTCTCTTAGTCCCACTATTCCATTGAGCAAGAATTTTGCTTTTAGGAGGTATTTAAAAATTACGCTTGGCAACAGTATCGAAGTAGTGACATTATGTGATGGATCGTACCCTATGTTGATCTCATATGCTCACTGTAATTATATGAACGGACGAGGGACTATCAGGTAGATAGAAATTATGCACCATATAACCAATGACTCAAATCAAGTTTACCTTTTTGTTGCCCTTAAAATTTTGAGTTTGCTTGTTCCTTCACTATGCATGTTGAGTTCTTGTTCCCCAATGTTGCCCCACAGTCCCTTCTAGGAAGTGGTTCAGACTCTAATCTGTGCTTCGTCATCTTGATGTGCTCTCTTTTATGTCTCTAGATCTATCCTTAGTGGATCTTAATCCGATGAACTGAAGGAAATATGCCCTAGAGGCAATAATAAAGTTATTATTTATTCCTTATATCATGATAAATGTTTATTATTCATGCTAGAATTGTATTAACCGGAAACTTAGTAATACATGTGTGAATACATAGACAAACAGTGTCACTAGTATGCCTCTACTTGACTAGCTCGTTAAAGATGGTTATGTTTCCTAACCATAGACATGAGTTGTCATTTGATTAACGGGATCACATCATTAGTGAGAATGATGTGATTGACTTGACCCATTCCGTTAGCTTAGCACTCGATGATCGTTTAGTTGTTGCTATTGCTTTCTTCATGACTTATACATGTTCCTATGACTATGAGATTATGCAACTCCCGTTTACCGGAGGAACACTTTGTGTGCTACCAAACGTCACAACGTAACTGGGTGATTATAAAGGTACTCTACAGGTGTCTCCAAAGGTACTTGTTGGGTTGGCGTATTTCGAGATTAGGATTTGTCACTCCGATTGTCGAGAGGTATCTCTGGCCTCTCGGTAATGCACATCACTTAAGCCTTGCAAGCAATTGCGACTAATGAGTTAGTTGCGGATGATGTATTACGGAACGAGTAAAGAGACTTGCCGGTAACGAGATTGAACTAGGTATTGGATACCGACGATCGAATCTCGGGCAAGTAACATACGATGACAAAGGGAACAACGTATGTTGTTATGCGGTCTGACCGATAAAGATCTTCGTAGAATATGTAGGAGCCAATATGTGCATCCAGGTCCCGCTATTGGTTATTGACCGGAGATCTCAGTCATGTCTACATTGTTCTCGAACCGTAGGGTCCGCACGCTTAACGTTACGATGACAGTTATTATGAGTTTATGCATTTTGATGTACCGAAGGTTGTTCGGAGTCCCGGATGTGATCACGGACATGACGAGGAGTCTCGAAATGGTCGAGACATAAAGATTGATATATTGGACGGCTATATTCGGACACCGGAAGTGTTCCGGGTGATTTCGGAGAAAACCGGAGAGCCGGAGGGTTACCGGAACCCCCCCGGGAGAAGTAATGGGCCATATGGGCCTTAGTGGAGAGAGAGAGGGGCAGCCAAAGGTGGGCCGCGCGCCTCCTCCCCCCTGGTCCGAATTGGACTAGGAGAGGGGGGCGGCGCCCCCCTTTCCTCCCTCCCCACTTCTTTCCCCCTCCTAGTAGGAGTCCTCCTACTAGGAGGAGGACTCCTCCTTGGCGCGCCATAGGGGCCGGCCTCCTCCCTCTGAACCTTTATATACGGAGGCAGGGGCACCCCAGAGACACAAGTTGATCCACGTGATCATATTCTTAGCCGTGTGCGGTCCCCTGCCACCATAGTCCTCGATAATATTGTAGCGGTGCTTAGGCGAAGCCCTGCGACAGTAGTACATCAAGATCGTCACCACGCCGTCGTGCTGACGGAACTCTTCCCCGACACTTTGCTGGATCGGAGTCCGGGGATCGTCATCGAGCTGAACGTGTGCTAAAACTCGGAGGTGCCGTAGTTTCGGTGCTTGATCGGTCGGGCCGTGAAGACGTACGACTACATCAACCGCGTTGTCATAACGCTTCCGCTGTCGGTCTACAAGGGTACGTAGATCACACTCTCCCCTCTCGTTGCTATGCATCACCATGATCTTGCGTGTGCGTAGGAAATTTTTTGAAATTACTACGTTCCCCAACAGTGGCATCCGAGCCTAGGTTTTATGTGTTGATGTTATATGCACGAGTAGAACACAAGTGAGTTGTGGGCGATATAAGTCATACTGCTTACCAGCATGTCATACTTTGGTTCGGCGGTATTGTTGGACGAAGCGGCCCGGACCGACATTACGCGTACGCTTACGCGAGACCTTCTCCCGACGTGCTTTGCACACAGGTGGCTGGGTGTCAGTTTCTCCAACTTTAGTTGAACCAGTGTGGCTACGCCCGGTCCTTGAAGGTTAAAACAGCACCAACTTGACAAACTATCGTTGTGGTTTTGATGCGTAGGTAAGATTGTTCGCTAAAGCCCGTAGCAGCCACGTAAAACTTGCAACAACAAAGTAGAGGACGTCTAACTTGTTTTTGCAGGGCATGTTGTGATGTGATATGGTCAAGACTGATGCTAATTTTATTGTATGAGATGATCATGTTTTGTAACGAGTTATCGGCAACTGGCAGGAGCCATATGGTTGTCGCTTTATTGTATGCAATGCAATCGCGCTGTAATGCTTTACTTTATCACTAAAGCGGTAGATAGTCGTGGAAGCATAATATTGGCGAGACGACAACGATGCTACGATGAGATCAAGGTGTCGCGCCGGTGACGATGGTGATCATGACGGTGCTTCGGAGATGGAGATCACAAGCACAAGATGATGATGGCCATATCATATCACTTATATTGATTGCATGTGATGTTTATCTTTTATGCATCTTACTTGCTTTGATTGACGGTAGCATTATAAGATGATCTCTCAC
>NW_024111653.1:0-9598 GCF_003073215.2 Triticum urartu | reverse complement strand
CCGATTTGACAGAAATTCTCTAGTCACCATCACCAAGTTAGTAGAACTTCGTGATGAACTATAATATGCAAGGGATAACGAAACGATTCCCAAGCTTTCGTGATGCTGAAATCAACGAAGGTAGAAATCAAGAAAAACATCAAGTGTTGATGGTAAACAAAACCACTAGTTTCAAGTAAAGGGACAAAGGGAATAAAGGGGAACTTCAAGAAGAACGGCAAGCAAGTTTCTGCTCAAGTGAAAAAACCCAAGTCTAGACCTAAGCCTGAAACTGAGTGCTTCTACTTCAAAGGAACTGGTCACTAGAAGCGGAACTACCTAAGTAATTGGCGGATAAGAAGGAAGGCAAATTGAACATAGGTATATTTGATATACATGTTATTGATGTGTACTTTACTAGTGTTTATAGCAACCCCTCGGTATTTGATACTAGTTTAGTTGCTAAGAATAGTAACTCGAAACAGGAGTTGCAGAATGAACAGAGACTAGTTAAGGGTGAAGTGACGATGTGTATTGGAAATGGTTCCAAAATTGATATGATCGTCATCGCACACTCCCTATACTTTCGGGATTAGTGTTAAACCTAAAATAAATGTTATTTAGTGTTTGCGTTGAGCATGAATATGATTGGATCATGTTTATTGCAATACAGTTATTCATGTAAGTTAGAGAATAATTGTTGTTCTGTTTACATGAATAAAACCTTCTATGTCATAAACCCAATGAAAATGGTTTGTTGGATCTCGATCGTGGTGATACACATTTTCATAATATTGAAGCCAAAAGATGCAAAGTTAATAATGATAGTGCAACTTATTTGTGGCATTGCCGTTTAGGTCATATTGGTGTAAAGCGCATGAAGAAAATCCATGCTGATGGGCTTTTGGAATCACTTGATGCTTGCAAACCATGCCTCATGGGCAAGATGACTAAGACTCCGTTCTCCGGAACAATGGAACGAGCAACATATTTGTTGGAAATCATACATGCTGATATATGTGGTCCGATGTATATTGAGGCTCGCGACAGGCATCATTATTTTCTGATCTTCACAGATGATTTGAGTAGATATGAGTATATCTACTTAATGAAACATAAGTCTGAAACATTTGAAAAGTTCAAAGAATTTCATAGTGAAGTTGAAAATCATCGTAACAAGAAAATAAAGTTTCTACGATCTGATCATGGAGGAGAATATTTGAGTTACGAGTTTGGTCTACATTTGAAACAATGCGGAATAGTTTCGCAACTCACGCCACCTAGAACACCACAGTGTAATGGTGTGTCCGAACGTCGTAATCGTACTTCACTAGATATGCTGCGATCTATGATGTCTCTTACTGATTTACCGCTATCGTTTTGGGGTTATGCATTAGAGACAGCTACATTCACGTTAAATAGGGCACCATCTAAATCTGTTGAGATGACACCTTATGAACTGTGGTTTGGCAAGAAACCAAAGTTGTCGTTTCTTAAAGTTTGGGGCTGCGATGCTTATGTGAAAAAGCTTCAACCGGATAAGCTCGAACCCAAATCGGAGAAATGTGTCTTCATAGGATACCCAAAGGATACTGTTGGGTACACCTTCTATCACAGATCCGAAGGCAAGACATTCGTTGCTAAGAATGGATCCTTTCTAGAGAAGGAGTTTCTCTCGAAAGAAGTGAGCGGGAGGAAAGTAGAACTTGGTGAGGTAACTGTACCTGCTCCCTTATTGGAAAGTAGTTCATCACAAAAACTGGTTCCTGTGACGCCTACACCAATTAGTGAGGAAGTTAATAATGATGATCATGAAACTTCAGATCAAGTTATTATTGAACATCATAAATCAACCAGAGTAAGATCCACACTAGAGTTGTATGGTAATCCTGTTCTGGAAGTCATGTTACTAGACCATGATGAACCTACGAACTATGAAGAAGCAATGGTGAGCCCAGATTCCGCAAAATGGCTTGAAGCCATGAAATCTGAGATGGGATCCATGTATGAGAACAAAGTGTAGACTTTGGTTGACTTGCCCGATGATCAGCAAGCCCTTGAGAATAAATGGATCATCAAGAGGAAGAAGGACTCTGAGAATAGTGTTACTATCTACAAAGCTAGAATTGTTGCAAAAGGTTTTCGACAAGTTCAAGGTGTTGACTACGATGAGAGTTTCTCACTCGTATCTATGCTTAAGTCTGTACGAATCATGTTAGCAATTGCCACATTTTATGAAATCTGGCAAATGGATAAGCAAAACTACATTCCTTAATGGATTTATTAAAGAAGAGTTGTATATGATGCAACAAGAAAGTTTTGTCAATCCTAAAGCTGCTAACAAAATATGCAAGCTCCAGTGATCCATCTATGGACTGGAGCAAGCATCTCGGAGTTGGAATATACGCTTTGATAAGTTGATCAAAGCATATAGTTTTATACAGACTTGCGGTGAAGCCTGTATTTACAAGAAAGTGAGTGGGAGCACTACAGCATTTCTGATAAGTATATGTGAATGACATATTGTTGATCGGAGATAATGTAGAATTATTCTGCAAAGCACAAAGGAGTGTTTGAAAGGAGTTTTTCAAAGAAAGACCTCGGTGAAGTTGCTTACATATTGAGCATCAAGATCTATAGAGATAGATCAAGACACTTGATAAGTTTTTTCAATGAGTACATGCCTTGACAAGATTTTGAAGTAGTTCAAAATGGAACAGTCAAAGAAAGAGTTCTTGCCTGTGTTACAAGGTGTGAAATTGAGTAAGACTCAAAGCTCGACCACAACAGAAGATAGATAAAGAATGAAAGTCATTCCCTATGCCTCAGCCATAGGTTCTATCAAGTATGCCATGTTGTGTACCAGATCTATTGTATACCCTACACTGTTTTTTGGCAAGGGAGTACAATAGTGATCTAGGAGTAGATCACTGGACAGCGGTGAAAATTATATATCCTTAGTGGAATAAGGATATGTTTCTCGATTATGGAGGTGACAAAAGGTTCGTCGTAAAGGGTTACGTCAATGCAAATTTTGACACTAATCTAGATGACTCTAAGTCTCAATCTGGATACATTTTGAAAGTGGGAGCAACTAGCTAGAGTAGCTCCGTGCAGAGCATTGTTGACATAGAAATTTGCAAAATACATACGGATCTGAATGTGGCAGACCCATAGACTAAACTTCTCTCACAAGCAAAACATGATCACACCATAGTACTCTTTGGGTGTTAATCACATGGCGATGTGAACTAGATTACTGACTCTAGTAAACCCTTTGAGTGTTGGTCACATGGCGATGTGAACTATGGGTGTTAATCACATGGTAATGTGAACTATTAGTGTTAAATCACATGGTGATGTGATCTAGATTATTGACTCTAGTGCAAGTGGGAGACTGAAGGAAATATGCCCTAGAGGCAATAATAAAGTTATTATTTGTTTCCTTATTTCATGATAAATGTTTATTATTCATGCTAGAATTGTATTAACCGGAAACATAATACATGTGTGAATACATAGACAAATAGAGTGTCACTAGTATGCCTCTACTTGACAGCTCGTTGATCAAAGATGGTTAAGTTTCCTAACCATAGACATGAGTTGTCATTTGATTAACAGGATCACATCATTAGGAGAATGATGTGATTGACTTGACCCATTCCGTTAGCTTAGCAATTGATCATTTAGTTTGTTGCTATTGCTTTCTTCATGACTTATACATGTTCCTATGACTACGAGATTATGCAACTCCCATTTACCGAAGGAACACTTTGTGTGCCACCAAACGTCACAACGTAACTGGGTGATTATAAAGGTGCTCTACAGGTGTCTCCAAAGGTACTTGTTGGGTTGGCGTATTTCGAGATTAAGATTTGTCACTCCGATTATCGGAGAGGTATCTCTGGGCCCACTCAGTAATGCACATCACTATAAGCCTTGCAACCATTGCGACTAATGAGTTAGTTGCGGGTTGATGTATTACAGAACAAGTAAAGAGACTTGTCGGTAACGAGATTGAACTAGGTATTGAGATACCGACGATCGAATCTCGGGCAAGTAACATACCGTTGACAAAGGGAACAACGTATGTTGTTATGCAGTCTGGCCGATAAAGATCTTCGTAGAAAATGTAGGAGCCAATATGGGCATCCAGGTCCCGCTATTGGTTATTGACCAGAGAGGTGTCTCGGTCATGTCTACATAGTTCTCGAACCCGTAGGGTCCGCACGCTTAACGTTCGTTGACGATATAGTACTATGAGTTATGTATGTTGGTGACCGAATGTTGTTCGGAGTTTTGGATGAGATCACAGATATGACGAGGAACTCCGGAATGGTCCGGAAGTAAAGATTGATATGTGGATAATAGTGTGTGGACTCCGGAATTCACCGGAAGGGGTTCCAGATGTTTCCCGAAATTTTTTGGTACGAGAACACTTTATTTGGGTCAAAGGGGAAAGCCCACAAGGTTTTTGGAAAGCGCAAAATGAAGTTTTGCGGAGTCTAGGGGCCAGACGCCAGGGTCCCTGGCGTCTGGGTCCAGATGCCGGGAACCCTGGCGTCTGGCCCTGGAGTCCGAGAAGGACTCTTGCCTTTCGGGTGAAACCGACTTTGTGGAGGCTTTTACTCCAAGTTTCGACCCCAAGGCTCAACATATAAATAGGGAGGTAGGGCTAGCACACAAGACACCTCAAGAAACACCAAGCCGTGTGCCGGCAACCTCGTCCCCTCTAGTTTATCCTCCGTCATAGTTTTCGTAGTGCTTAGGCGAAGCCCTACGGAGATTGTTCTTCACCAACACCGTCACCACGCTGTCGTGCTGCCGGAACTCATCTACTACTTCGCCCCTCTTGCTGGATCGAGAAGGCGAGGACGTCACCGAGCCGAACGTGTGTAGAACTCAGAGGTGACGTGCTTTCGGTACTTGGATCGGTCGGATCGTGAGGACGTACGACTACATCAACCGCGTTGATATAACGCTTCTGCAAACGGTCTACGAGGGTACGTAGACATCACTCTCCCCTCTCGTTGCTATGCATCACCATGATCCTGTGTGTGCGTAGGAAATTTTTTGAAATTACTACGTTCCCCAACACGAACACCAAATGCCCTTGAGCGACCAGCTGAAGCAACTGGTGGAGCTTCACAAGGCGGCCGAACAGGCCATGAAGGGTGTTATAGTCCGGATGTGGCCTCGCGATCCCCTGCCTAGCAGCTACTTCGGTCTGATGAGGCGGCTTGTGGATGCTGGCCCACGGCTTGAAGTCATAAAGCGGTCCGTCTGCATCGAGGGTGCGCGCAGGGCTTTTGCCCGGGCGAAGGTGCACTGGGCGAAGCTGGACGCCGTAAAGCTGGTGAAGGAGGAGCCGCCGGAGGGCAAGGAGCATCGCTGCCCCGAAATGTATTATGATAGTGTCCTGAAGGGGTCCCGCCTTTTGGCGGAGGAATGTGCTAGATATGTAATTTTTGGAATGAACATGCTCATGTGATCCTGTAATGTGAAACGAGTTCATTTGCGCTATGCAATGCTTTTTGAATTAAAAATATTACCTTCTGTGTGGCCGTTTATAAAATCTGAGAGTTGGCCAGTCATCGGCTTCTGCCCCCATGTAACTAGTACCGGGGTGTTCGGGATAAACCTGAGCACTCTTTATCCCAATTTTGGGTCGTTCGAGGGAGGTGTTCAGCACAACGAACCAGGCAATCGGACTATAAGGCTTTATCACTCTCACTTAGCCATAGAAGTCTACAATTTTAAATTTTGGCCAAGCCCCTAGTATTCGGAAGGCCGAATTTGGGGCACTATATATGCCTAAGTCGGGCAAGGCCGACTACTCACCTGAAGCAGAAAAAGTCTTTAAGGACTTGAGACCTCTCGAACAGCGACCAACTCTCGCCTTATCATGTCAGTCAGTTTTCGGCTTTCTCTACTGAGGTTCTCGTCCGAAACCGGGACACAATCGCAGTAGTTCTCCCAGCGCTACCTTAGCCGATATAGCGGAACATAAGGTACCAAATCATGGGAGCCGGGAAAACCCAACTATTGACCCAAGACATGATTCGGAGCTGATGCATATAATGTTATAAGTTCGGGGTGCCGCACTGTCGAAAGTGTTCGGACTTCTCACGTCGTATTATGGGGTAAACGAAAGCCCCTAGCGTACTGACCGTACCAGAATGTATGAGTGCAAGTTGTCGTAAATGAACATATAAGAAAAAAAGGATGGATAATGCAATAATAGACTAATGCTATGAATTGTTATTTAAATAATACGTCGAAGCGTACTGATACAAGTAGTGCAATAAGCAAAAAATAGGACTATTTGACATGTCCTATCCAAGGGCAAGCTGCGTATGGATAGTAAAAAGCGGGTATATCGATTGTTATTAGAGACCACCTGGGGGTTCCCTTGTACGTCTTAGCTTCTTGCCTCCTTGGTTGTTCCTTCCCGTAATGTGTTCGGCAATCATACTGCCGGAAAGGGCTTCCAGAGAGTAAGGTCCTGAAAGAGAAAAATTTATAAAGGTATGCAGCCCCTAGGGAGGTTAAGCCGCATTGCGGGACGTGCCCTTATCGTGCCCCCGCCTATGCCCATGGTATTTCCAGTGCATAATTATGTACGCGCGGCACGGATTTCGTCGCTTGACTGGGACTGGGACGATGGCCGAATTGCTAGGCGAGCTCTGAACGTGCTAGGCACTCTTGTTGTAGGTTACTCCGGACTCGCTTGACGATGTCCGGGGGCTGTATCGCCGAATTGGCGGTTTGCCTTAAAAGGCTGCTTTATGCTTCTGCTGCGAGGGCCACAGTGTGCTCTTCCATGCGGAGCGAGTGTTCTGTGTTTCCATTGACTGTTATGACCCCCCTAGTTCTTGGCATCTTGATCTTGAGGTATGCATAATGCGGTACCGCATTGAATTTTGCAAATGCGGTTCGCCCGAGCAGTGCGTGATAGCCACTGCAGAACGGGACGATATCAAAGATTAAGTCCTCGCTTCGGCAGTTGTACGGAGATCCGAAGACCACTTCCAGTGTGATTGAGCCCGTGCAATGGGCCTTTATACCTGGGATGACGCCCTTAAAGGTGGTTTTGGTGGGTTTGATCCTCGAGGGATATATACCCATTTTGTGCACGGTATCCTGATAGAGCAGGTTCAGGATGCTGCCGCTGTCCATAAGGACTCGAGTGAGGTGAAATCCGTCGATGATGGGGTCTAGGACCAGTGCGGCGGATCCGCCATGACGGATACTAGTGGGGTGGTCTCTGCGATCGAAGGTGATCGTACAAGGGGACCATGGGTTGAACTTTGGGGCGACGGGCTCCATCGCATAGACGTCCCTTAGTGCACGCTTCCGTTCCCTCTTGGGAATGTGGGTTGCATATATCATCTTCACCGTCTTCACTTGTGGGGGGAACCTCTTCTGTCCTCCTGTGTTCGGCAGCCGGGGCTCCTCCTCGTCATCACTATGCAACCCCTTGTCCTTGTTTTCCGCATTCAACTTGCCGGCCTGCTTGAACACCCATCATTCCCTATTGGTATGATTGGCTGGCTTATCGGGGGTGCCGTGGATTTGACATGAGCGATCAAGTATGCGATCCAAACTAGACGGGCCCAGAGTACTTCTTTTGAATGGCTTTTTCCGCTGACCGGATCTAGAGCCTCTGAATCTGGCATTGACTGCCATATCATCGGCGTTATCTCCGTTGTTGCGGTGCTTGTGTCTGTTACGACGTGGTCTGCCGTTGGCATCTTTGGTATCCGAAGTGCTCGGATTCCTTGATGTGTTGTTGCTGCGAGCCAGCCAGCTATCCTCGCCCGCGCAAAAGCAGGTCATGAGTGTTGTGAGGGATGCCATAGACTTCGGCTTCTCCTGGCCAAGGTGCCAGGCAAGCCACTCGTCACGGATGTTATGCTTGAATGCCGCTAAGGCCTCTGCATCTAGACAGTCGACAATTCGGTTTTTCTTAGTTAGGAACCGTGTCCAGAATTGCCTGGCCGATTCCCCTGGCTGCTGAGTTATATGGCTCAAGTCATCAGCATCCGGTGCTCGCACATAAGTGCCCTAGAAGTTGTCAAGGAATGCGTCTTCCAAATCCTCCCAACTGCCGTTGGAGTCTGCTGGCAAGCTATTCAGCCAATGCCGAGCTGGTCCTTTGAGTTTTAGTGGGAGGTACTTGATGGCATGCAGATCATCACCACGAGCCATGTGGATGTGGAGGAGGAAATCCTCAATCCATACAGCGAGATCTGTTGTACCATCATGCGATTCGATATTTACGGGTTTAAAACCCTCCGGGAATTCGTGATCCATAACTTCATCAGTGAAGCATAGGGGGTGTGCGGCGCCTCTGTGCCGGGCTATATCACGACGCAGTTCATATGAGTCTTGTCTGCTGTATTCAGCCCGACCAGATTTACTTTTAGTGTATCCGGCGTGACGGTCATCATCCCGCGTTGGCGCGCGCCCCCGTGACCCGTATATCGACCTTGCATGTTTTGCCCTGCTTTCCAATACGTCTCGCAGGTCCCGTGTGTTGCCCCGGGCCTTGGTATTTTTGTTTGAGTGGCGGCGGGGTGCAGGCTGAAATGCCTCTTTGGCTCGGCCACGAGGTGGCTGGTCAGCCGCATCATACATTGCTGATGTAGGTTTCAATGTTTCCTCCTCGAGTCGGGGTAGCGACATGTACTTTGGGTGACTCTTGGAGGGGCGCTCGAGTTCGTATTCCTCGGCCGCAAGGACTTCAGTCCATCTGTCTGCTAGCAAATCTTGATCAGCTCGAAGCTGTTGTTGCTTTTTCTTCAAGCTATTTGATGTGGCTATAAGCCGGCGCTTGAAGCGCTCCTGCTCGACGGGATCCTCAGGCATGATAAATTCTTCGTCGCCGAGGCTCACCTCGTCTTCGAAGAGAGGCATGTAATTGTCCTCCTCTGATTCTCTATATGCTGCCCGCTCTGGAGAGCTAGCTTGTTCACTCTCCCACTCTAAATCGTGCTGGAGGGGATTGTTGTCGTCTTCGGCACTATCCGGAGTGTTATTGTCTCTTGTGCCAGTATCACTACTTTTGTTATGGCGGGACTTAGAGCGGCGTCGCTGACGTTGGCACTTGGGTTGCTTCTTGGAGGGGTCATCCCCCGCTGTCTTGTCGCCATTGTCTTCTTTGGGGGTGTCCACCATGTATATATCATATGATGAGGTGGCGGTCCAGCGCCCTGTGGGCGGTGGTTCATGTTCGTCTCCTGCATAGTCGTCCATACCGTCGATGTCTTCGGAGTCGAAGTCGAGCATGTCGGTTAAATCGTCGACAGTGGCTACTAAGTGGGTGGTGGGTGGGGAGCGAATTTCTTCGTCGTCCGCATCCCATTCTAGCCGGACATAGTTCGGCCAAGGTTCTCCTGACAAGGAGAGAAACCTTAATGAATTTAGCACGTCGCTGAAAGGTGAGTGCTGAAAGATATCCGCGGAGGTGAACTCCATGATCGGCGCCCAATCAGATTCGATAGGCACGGACGCAAGCGGCTCGGAGTCCGTGGCCGGAGACGAATCCAGTGGTTCGGCAACATGGCTCTCGTAAGGGGTGAAGTCAGTATCCGGCTCCATCGCCACTGAGAGTGCG
>NW_024111652.1:0-80094 GCF_003073215.2 Triticum urartu | reverse complement strand
GGGGGGGGGGGGGGGGGGGGGGGGGTTAAAATAAGATGACCCTTGGGCTGGCCGACCCAAGGAAAAAAAGGCTAGGTGGCAAATGGTAAAACCAATGTTGGGCCTTGCTGGAAGAGTTTTATTCAAGGCGAACTGTCAAGGGGTTTCCATTATAACCCAACCGCGTAAGGAACGCAAAATCCGGGAACATAACACCGATATGACGGAAACTAGGGTGGCAAGAGTGGAACAAAACACCAGGCATAAGGCCGAGCCTTCCACCCTTTACCAAGTATATAGATGCATTAATTAGATAAGATATATTGTGATATCCCAACAAGTAAACATGTTCCAACAAGGAACAACATCTCCATGTTCCAACAAGGAACAAACTTCAATCTTCACCTGCAACTAACAACGCTATAAGAGGGGCTGAGCAAAGCGGTAACATAGCCAAACAATGGTTTGCTAGGACAAGGTGGGTTAGAGGCTTGGTTTAAAAATATGGGAGGCATGATAAGCAAGTGGTAGGTATCGCAGCATAGGCATAGCAAAAGAGCGAGCAACTAGCAAGCAAAGAGAGAAGTGATTTCGAGGGTATGGTCATCTTGCCTGAGATCCCGCAAGGAAGAAGAACGAGTCCATGAAGAAGACAAACGGACATAGTCGAACGGGTCCTCACAAACGCGATGTTATTGGAACCAACCCGAAGAAGCAACACCGGAAAGAAGCACACAACATAGTAAACAACCAACACATGAACATGGTATGATATGCGGGATGCGGTATGTGATGCATATGCATGATTTGGAAAGGAATGATTGAACCTGGCCTCAACTTGGAAATCCAAGAGTGCCACTGGAAAGTTGAGGTTATTTCGGTCGAAATCGATATAAAGATCACTGGAATCGGATGCACGGTTTGGAAATGGCAAGCAAAACAAATATGGCACCGTTCTGCGATTAACAGCAAATAGCCATCTAAATGCATCAAGCTAAATAAGCTACAGCACTCAAACATGGCAAAAAATACATGGCAGGGATCCACTCAAGATGCTTGACAAAAGATGAACACCAAGCTATGGCTAATTCACTCATTAACAGGTTCAAACAAGCATGGCAAAAGAGCAAATGATAACAGGTTTCAGACTTACTGAAATTAACACAAGTCTGGAATTTATCATCAGGAAGCACACATTAGAGCATGAAAACTACAAGCTACATGAACTTAACATGGCAAAACAAGGCATGGCATGAAGCTACTCAAAGAACTTAACAAAAGTCCCTTAGTGACCTTGAGCCAAAATGGATCAGAAAGTACAATTGCAAGCATGTGAACATGGCAAAAACATAAACAGATTCAGACTTAGTGAAAAATTGGAGCATGGCAAAACAGTTAACGAGTAGGCATGTTTACGAGCTCGATGCACTCACTACAGAGCATGACATGACAAAGTAAGCATACACCCATGAAGAAGACATGTCATAGGAGCTAGACATGGCAAGAACAACAACATAGCCTGCACGGATCAATAGCAACATCCTCGGCAAAATCGCTAAACATGTCAACAATCTGCCAGGATTCACTTTATAGCAAAAGTAGAGCTCGATTGACTCAAGCTAGGGTGCTCCAGAAATGCAAACAAAGACATGGATGGATAAAGCACCACAATGTTAACAAAACATCCTTACTGATCATCCTCAAAAGATGCACAGATCACTAGGAAACAACATGAACATATGGCATAACAACAAAATTAGGACAAGGACTTAGTAAAATTCTGAGTCCCTGAAATCAGCATTAACGATTACGCTACTTTGCAAGCTTGTGCTAGTAACCACAAAGATCAAAAAAATACATGGCATACACCCCTGTAAATATGGCATGGCATATAACAAAACTCATGTAGAACTCAGGATCATAGCATGCACATATTAATCATGGCAAAAATGACAAAATGCCATTTGCTGAAACAGATCTGACAAATTCATCACATAGCCCTCTTCCAACAGCATTTCGGGCATCAAGATGAGCTCAAATGAAAATGACGCAATAAGAGAAAATGATTTACTCGCCGAGACGAACATTTTGATATTCTACACGCATGAATCGGAGCCACGGATGATGAGTTGTGACATGATGAAAAGAGGCATATGAATCTGAAAATTTCAGGACTTGGACGAATTTTAGCGAGCATCAAATAATAAAACGACGCATAGGCGGGATATAGCGGCGTAGCTCACCATGGGCACGACCCAAAAGGACGGAGAGGCAGGCCGAGCCGGGCGATCCGGGCCGGTGCTGCTGGGCCTCCGCGAGGCCGGTCAACGGAGCCGATCGGGGAGGAGGTCGCCTGGATCGGGCTCCTCCCGATCCATGGCGGCGGCGGCGCTGGAAGACTCCGGCGATGGGGATGGCCGGAGCCGCGGCGGGCGGCGCCAGATCTTGGCGCAGGCGGCGGAGGAGAGCGCAACGGCTCGGGTCTCGCGCGAGGGTGCAGATCTGGGGAGGCGGCGCGGTGGCGGTGTGCTCCGGCGAGGTCCGGATCGACGAGGCGGCGCGGATCCGCGGGGAACGACGGCGAGGGGCATGGCGGCGGCCGGCGGAAGTCCGGCGGGGCTGCGCCGGCGAAGATGACGAAGGGCGCGGCGAGCCAGCGCGGGAGGCGCTGTAGGGCACGGACGGCGGTGTGGGATGCCGGGCCGGGAGGGCCGAGCGCGGGCCGCGGCGGGCCTCGGCGGCGCGCGCGAGAGGAGAGAGAGGCGGCGCCACATGGCGCGCTGTGAGTGGATGCGGGCGGAGCAGCGGCTGATGTGGCATCCCCTGATTGGCCCGGGTGAGGTGGCCGGCCGAGCAGACATGTCCGGACGATGAGGGATTTGTCCGGCGGCGCGGAGAGGAGCGAATCTAGGGTTCATCCGCGAATTTTCGGGGGAGATGACATATATATAGGTAGAGGGAGCTAGGAGATTCCAAATGAGGTGCGGTTTTCACCCCCACGATCGTGATCGAACGCTCTAGACGATGGAAGGGGTTTAGGTGGGTTTTGGGCCACTTTGGAAGGGTGTTGGGCTGCAACACACACGAGGCCTTTTCGGTCCCTCGGTTAACCATTGGAGTATCAAACAAAGTCCAAATGGCACGAAACTTGACAGGCGGTCTACCGGTAGTAAACCAAGGACGCATGACAAGTCTCGGTCCAATCCGAAAACGTTTAACACCCACACACGAAAAGAGGTAGAAAGGGGCACCGGGTGACATAGGAGCGCCGGATTGCAAAACGGACAACGGGGAAAATGCTCGGATGCATGAGACAAACATGTATGCAAATGAAATGCACATGATGACATGATATGCAATGCATGACACGCAAGCAATGACAAGGCAACAACAGCGAATAACTGGAGGACACCTGGCACATCGGTCTCGGGGCGTTACAGAAAACCAGGCACATCAAGCGTCGCTTCAACTCCATTCGTGAAAATGTTCAAGATGGAGACATAGATTTATGCAAAGTACATACGGATCCGTTGACTAAACCTCTTCCGCGAGCAAAACATGATTGAGGGAGTCCTGGATTAGGGGGTCTCTAGACAGCCGGACTATCTCCATTGGCCGGACTGTTAGACTATGAAGATACAAGATTGAAGACTTCGTCTCGTGTCCGGATGGGACTCTACTTGGCGTGGAAGGCAAGCTAGGCAATACGGATATGGATATCTCCTCCTTTGTAACCGACCTTGTGTAACCCTAACCCTCTCCGGTGTCTATATAAACCGAAGGGTTTTAGTCCGTAGGACAACAATCACAACATATAATCATACCATAGGCTAGCTTCTAGGGTTTAGCCTCTTTGATCTCGTGGTAGATCCACTCTTTTACTACCCATATTATCAATATCAATCAAGCAGGACGTAGGGTTTTACCTCCATCAAGAGGGCCCGAACCTGGGTAAAACATCATGTCCCCTGCCTCCTGTTACCATCCGGCCTAGACGCACAGTTCGGGACCCCCTACCCGAGACCCGCCGGTTTTGACACCGACATTGGAGCTTTCATTGAGAGTTCCTCTGCGTCGTCGCCGTTAGGCTTGATGGCTCCTACTATCATCGATAGCGATGCGGTCCAGGGTGAGACTTTTCTCCCCGGACAGATCTTCGTATTCGACGGCTTTGCACTCCGGGCTAACTCGCTTGGCCATCTGGAGCAGATTGAAAGCTATGCCCCTGGCCATCAGGTCAGATTTGGAAGTTTGAACTACACGGCCGACATCCGCGGAGACTTGATCTTCGATGGATTCGAGCCACAGCCGGGCGCGCCGCACTGTCACGATGGGCATGACCTAGCACTGCCACCAAATAGTACCCCAGAGGCCGCGGCCGCATCAGCTCCGACCCTTAGCTCGGAGCCAACTGTGCCAGTCGAGGACGGGTGGTTAGACACCGCCTCAGGGGCTACAGTCTCAATGGCGATCGAGCCGAACACCAGCCTAACCCTCTGCGCAGCCCGTGACTCCAAGGTGCCGGACTCTTTTCCGGACTCCGAACCATCCACGCCCCTGCCAATCGAATCCGATTGGGCGCCGATCATGGAATTCACCGCCGCGGATATCTTTCAGCACTCGCCCTTCGGCGACATTCTGAATTCACAAAGGTCTCTCTCTTTGTCAGGAGAGCCCTGGTCGGATTATGGCCAATAGGATTGGGATGTGGACGATGAAGAAATTCGACGCCCACCCACCACCCACTTCGTAGCCACTGTCGATGATTTAACCGACATGCTCGACTTCGACTCCGAATACATTGACGGTATGGACGACGATGTAGGAGACGAACATGAACCAGCACCTATAGGGCACTGGAAAGCCACCTCGTCATATGACATATACATGGTGGATACACCCAAAGAAGGCAATGGCGACGGGATAATGGAGGATGACCCCTCCAAGAAGCAACCCAAATGCCGACGTTAGCGGCGCCGCTCTAAGTCCCGCCAAAGCAAAAGTGGTGATACCGGCACAGGAGATAATAACACTCTGGATAGTGCAGAAGAAAACAACAAACCCCTCCAGCAAGATTTAGAGCAGGAGGATGAAGGAGCCAGCTCTCCTGAGAGAGCGTCAGACCGAGAGGAGGAGGATGACAATCACATGCCCCCCTCCGAAGACGAGGCAAGCCTCGGCGACGATGAATTCGTCGTACCATAGGATCCCGTCGAAAAAGAGCACTTCAAGCGCCGGCTTATGGCCACGGCAAATAGCCTCAAGAAAAAGCAGTAGCAGCTTCAAGCTGATCAAGATCTGCTAGCTGACAAATGGACTGAAGTCCTCGCGGCCGAGGAATATAAACTCGAGCGCCCCTCCAAGAGTTACCCAAGGCGCAGGTTACTACCCTGACTGGAGGAAGAAGCGTATGATACGGCTGATCGGCCACCTCGTGGCCGCGATAGAGAGGCATTCCAGCCAAAAGCTCAGCCTCCACCCCAACGCCATTCAAATAAAAAGGCATGGGGAGATACGCCAGACCTGCGAGAGATATTGGAGGACAAGGCAAAGCATTCAAGATCGATCTACGGATCACGAGGGCGCACCACTCTGCGAGACGACAAACGTCACGCCGGATACAGTTAAAGTAAATCCGGCCGGGCCGAACACAGCGGGCAAGACCCATTCGAGCTGCGTCGCGATATAGCCCAATACAGAGGCGCCGCACACCCCTTATGCTTCACAGACGAAGTAATGGAACATCAATTCCTAGAAGGTTTCAAACCTGTAAATACTGAATCATACGACGGCACAACAGATCCCGCAGTATGGATTGAGGATTTCCTCCTCCACATCCACATGGCCCGCGACGATGACTTACACGCCATCAAATACCTCCCACTAAAGCTCAAAGGACCAGCGCGGCATTGGCTTAACAGCTTGCCAGCAGACTCCATTAGCTGTTGGGAAGATCTGGAAGCCGCATTCCTCGACAACTTTCAGGGCACTTATGTGCGACCACCAAACGCCGATGACTTGAGCCACATAATTCAGCAGCCAGAAGAGTCGGCCAGGCAATTCTGGACTCGGTTCCTTATAAAGAAAAATCAGATCATCGACTGTCCGGATGCAGAGGCCTTAGCGGCTTTCAAACACAACATCCGAGACGAATGGCTAGCCCGGCACCTTGGTCAGGAAAAGCCGAAATCTATGGCAGCCCTCAGGACGCTCATGACCCACTTTTGTGCGGGAGAAGACAGCTGGCTGGCTCGCAGTAATAACATATCAAAGAACGATGGTACCTCAGATACCAAGGACGGCAATAGCAGGTCATGTCGCAACAAACATAAGCGCCGCATTAACAGCGAAAATACTGAGGATACGGCAGTCAATGCCGGATTCAAAGGCTCTAAACCCGGTCAGCGGAAAAAGCCATTCAAACAAAGTACGCCGGGTCCGTCCAGCTTGGACCGTATACTCGATCGCTCGTGTCAAATACACGGCACCTCAAACAAGCCAGCCAATCACACCAACAGGGATTGTTGGGTGTTCAAGTAGGCCGACAAGTTAATTGCCGAAAACAAGGACAAGGGGCCGCACAGCGATGACGAGGAGGAGCCCCGACAGCCGCACACTGGAGGACAGAAGAGGTTTCCCCCGCAAGTGCGGACGGTGAACATGATATACGCAACCCACATCCTCAAGAGGGAGCGGAAGCGTGCGCTCAGGGACGTATATGCGTTGGAGCCAGTCGCCCCAAAGTTCAACCCTTGGTCCTCCTGTCCGATCACCTTCGATCGCAGGGACCACCCCACTAGTATCCGTCATGGCGGATTCGCCGCACTGGTCCTAGACCCAATCATCGACAGATTTCACCTCACTCGAGTCCTTATGGACGGTGG
Source organism: Triticum urartu (assembly GCF_003073215.2). NCBI lineage: Eukaryota > Viridiplantae > Streptophyta > Magnoliopsida > Poales > Poaceae > Triticum > Triticum urartu. Next base: position 73,231 of record NW_024111652.1, on the reverse strand, counting down.
TAGCAGCCTGAACCTGCTTTATTAGGACACAGTGCGCAAAATGGGTATAGACCCCTCAAGGATCAAACCCACAAAAACGACCTTTAAGGGCGTCATTCCAGGTGTAGAGGCCCATTGCACAGGCTCAATTACACTGGAAGTGGTCTTCGGATCCCGGGTAACTTCCGAAGTGAAGAGTTAATCTTCGATATAGTCCCGTTCCGCAGTGGTTATCACGCGCTGCTCGGGCGAACCGCATTTGCTAGATTCAATGCGGTACCGCATTATGCATACCTCAAGCTCAAGATGCCAGGACCTCGCGGAGTTATTACAGTCAATGGAAACACAGAGCGCTCTCTCCGAACAGAGGAGCACATCGCAGCCCTCGCAGCAGAAACGCAAAGCAGCCTCTCAAGGCAATCAACCAGTTCGGCGCTTCACAACCCGGACACCTTCAAGCACGCTCGGGGCAATCGGCAAATAGACCGCCTGGCGCGATCTGAGCTCGTGTAGCAATACGACGGCCACCCCAATCCAAGCCCAGCGGCAAAACTCGTGCCGTGCGTACATAATTACGCATTAAAAATACCATGGGCACAACTACAGCATGCCCCAAGACGCGGCCTAAACCGCACTAGGGGCTTCCCGTTCGGTTATTTTTCTTTTTCTTTCAGGACCTTAATCTCTAGAAACACTGTCCGGCAGCACTATTGCCGAACACATGATGCAGCAACCAAGGAGGCAGACAACTACGTTATACCATGGGATTCCCAGGTTGATTACAGTAACGAGTGAAATATTCAATTTAATATCATTCCTCAGCTTGCCCTTGGAAGGGACATAGTCCTACTCTTTGCTTATCGCGCTATCTGTATCACTCTGCTTTAACGCAATTTTTTTTAATAAAGAATGCATGACATTACGACTATTCTTGCATTCTTGTTATATATATATGTGTGTGTGTGTGTTCATTAATGACGCCTTGCAACCGTACACTATGGTACGGCCAATACACCAGGGGCTTACGTACCCCACAATGCAGTGTGAAAAGTCCGAACACTTTCACAAGTGCGGCACCCCGAACTTATAGCATTATATCATCAGCTCCGAATCATGTCTTTGGTCAAATGTTGGGTTTGCCCGGCTCCTATGTTTTGGTACCTTACGTTCCGCTCTATTGGCTAAGGTAGCGCTAGGAGAACTACTGCGATTGTGCCCCGGTTCTGCCGGGCTTAGCACCTCAGTAGAGAAAGCTAAAACTGACTGTCATGATAAGGCAAGAGACTGGTCGCTGTCCGGCGAGGTTTTTCGAGTCCCTAAAGACTTATGCCGCTTAGGGCGAGGGGCCGGCCCTGTTCGGCTTACAGGCTTGTATCGCGCCCCGAATTCGGCCTTCCGAATACCAGGGGCTTCGCCGAAATTTAAAATTATAGAATTTTATGGCTAAGTGAGAGTGATAAAGCATTATTAGTCTGGTTGCCTTGTTCGTTCTGCTGAGCACCTCCCTCGAAGGACCCAAATATGGGAACAAGAGTGCTCAGGTTTATCCCGAACACCCCAGCACTCGCGGCATGGGGGCAGAAGCCGAGGACTAGCCATCTCTCAGATTGGATAAACGGACAAACAGAAGGTAATATTTTAAATTCACACAAGCGTTGCATAGCGCATATGAAACAAGTTTTCATCATACAGGATCACATGAGCAAGTCTCATTCAAATATTACATCTTTTGAACACTCATCCGCAATGTGACGGGCACCCGGCAGAACACCCTCGTAGTACATCTCGGGGTGGCGGTGCTCCTTGCCCTCAGGTGATCCCTCCTTGATCAGCTTCACGGCGTCTAGCTTGACCCACTGCAATTTCACACGGGCGAAAGCCCGTCGTGCACCTTCAATGCAGACAGATCTCTTGACGACCTCCAGCCGCGGGCAGGAATCCACAAGCCACCTCACCAGGCCGAAGAAGATGTTCGGAAGGGCGTCGCTAGGCCACAGCCGGATAATAAAGCTCTTCATGGCCCGATCGGCTGCCTTATGTAGCTCGACCATCTGCTTCAGCTGGTCGCTCATTGGCACCGGGTGTTCGGCCTCAGCATACTCAGACCAGAACAACTTCTCCGTTGAGCTTCCATCCTCGGCCTGGTAAAATTGTGCGGCATCGGACACACTGCGGGGCAAATCTGCGAATGCTCCTGAAGAGCTCCGGATCCGGGTAAGTAATCGGTAATTTACTTTTACATGCTTGCTTTGCTTATAGAAAGCCTTACCCACTGCTATCTTCTTCATCGCGTCAATCTCTTGGAGGGCCTTTTGGGCTTCGGCCTTGGCACTTTTTACACTCTCGAGGGCCGCGGCAAGCTCAGACTCCCGTGTCTTAGAGTCAAGCTCCAACGCCTCGTGCTTCGCCACGAGAGCCTGGAGCTCTTGCTACACCTCGCCCACCCGAGCCTCGTGCTTCTCTCGCTCGGTGCGCTTCTTGGCTGCTTTATCTTCGGCCTTGGTTAGCGCTTGCTTCAGGGACGCCACCTCGGTTGTGGCCCCTGGGAAACATACGATGATCCTGTCATTTTGCAATCGCGTCTGCTTTTACATATACATATCTATAGACAGGGTATTACTTACCCTTGTTCTCCTCGAGCTGCCTCTTGGCAAGGCCGAGCTCTTTTCTGGACCCCTCGAGGTCCTGCTTCAGTATGGCGACCTCCGCAGTCAGTGCGGCGGACGCCAGCAGCGAAGCCTGCATATGCATATTGACACACTTATATTAGACTCATGTGATATTATTTAATCCTCTGTTCGGCTTTTCTTTGTGAACACCGAACAAAGCATCAGGGGCTACTGTCTATGCGGTAATATTTCTACTACATTTTAAAACACTTACCTCGAAGCCCGTTAGAAGGCTGGCACAAGCTTCAGTCAATCCGCTCTTGGTGGACTGAACCTTCTGGATCACCGCACTCATCATAGTGCGGTGCTCCGCGTCGATGGAAGCGCTGCGAAGCGCTTCCAGCGGATTGTCTGGCGCCTCTGGATGGACAGAGGTCACCGGCACAGGCGTCTGGCCCCTCTTAGAAGGAGGCCACCTGCCCGAGCCTGGAACCGCTGGTTGTTCCGGCGCGGTGTTCGGCTGAGGGCCGAACTCGGAGCTCTCAGGGGCCCCGTCCCCTCGGCTCCCGGAGTCCGGAAGGTCGCCTTGAGGCGCCTCCGGGACTGTCTCCCCTCGATCTGGTGCCTCTTGAGACAACACCTCGGTGTCGTCGGCAGGATGAGGGGAGGTGGCAGTCGGGACAGGATCGCTATCCATGTCCGACAAGCCCAAGGAGCCGTCCGATGATACATCGATACTGGCTCGTGGAGGCCTGCATAATTGCGTTCGGCGTTAGGGAAAGCAGTGCGACAAAGGAATCCTATGAGTTACTCTGGTATCCGAATACTTACGATCTCCCCGGGGGCTTGACCCTGGGCAACCACTCGTCTTCGCCTTCGTCGGCGGCGGTGGAACCGTCTGGAAGTAGAGCCTTTCCCTTCTTGGACCCTCCATCCTCCACGGTTGGGGCAGCCTTCCTTTTCTTGTCTCCCCCGGTCGGTGGGGGAGCATCTTCTTCTTATTCCTTGTCTTCGGGGGAAGAGAGCGCCGCAGAGTCATCAGACGGTGAGTCCGACGACGCCTGGCGACGGGAACTCTTTTGGGTTCCCTTGGCCTTCTTGGTCTTCTCCGGCACCGTATAAGGGGCCGGAGTCAACATCTTCGCCAGAAGAGCGTCTGCGGGGCCTTCGGGCAAAGGAGCCGGACAGTCGATCTGTCCGGCCATCTTCTGCCAGTCCTATCAAAGGTACGGGAGTTTAGATCCCGCATAGAGTCAATCTATATAAAAAATAAGTATCCTGTGAAAGGTAAAGCAGCTTACCGCACTGGCTTGGCGCTTCGCGCTGAATCCGCGATCTTCAGTAATACGGGGGGGGGGGCCTCGGCACTTTTGAACAGCACCCTCCAGGCGTCTTCATGAGTCGTGTCGAAGAGCCTGTTCAGAGTTCGGTGCTGCGCCGGATTGAACTCACACAAGTTGAACTCCCGTTGTTGGCACGGGAGTATCCGGCGGATGAGCATAACTTGGACTATGTTGACAAGCTTGAGCTTCTTGTCCACCATGTTTTGAATACATGTTTGGAGTCCGGTCAGCTCTTTCGAACTACCCAAGGACAGGCCCTTCTCTTTCCAGGAGGTGAGCCGCGTGGGGATGCCAGATCGGAACTCGGGGGCCGCTGCCCATGCAGGGTTGCGCGGCTCGGTGATATAGAACCATCCCGATTGCCCCCCTTTATGGTTTCCACAAAGGAGCCCTCGAGCCATGTTACGTTGGGCATCTTGCCCACCATGGCGCCTCCGCACTCCGCCTGGCGGCCGCCCACCACATTCGGCTTGACATTGAAGGTCTTCAGCCATAAGCCGAAGTGGGGCTTGATGCGGAGGAAGGCCTCACACACGACGATAAACGCCGAGATGTTGAGGACGAAGTTCGGGGCCAGATCGTGGAAATCTAGGCCATAATAAAACATGAGCCCCCGGACGAAGGGATGAAGAGGGAATCCCAGCCCGCGGAGGAAATGGGTGAGGAATACTACCCTCTCATGGGGCCTGGGGGTGGGGATGAGCTGCCCCTCATCTGGGAGCCGGTGCGCGATGTCGTCGGGCAGGTATCCGGCTCTCCTCAGTTTCTTGATGTCTCCCTCCGTGATGGAGGAGACCATCCACCTGCCTCCTGCTCCGGACATGATTGGAGAAGGTCGAGGTGGGAAGTGCGGACTTGGGCGCTAGAGCTCGAGTGTGCGAAAATGGATGGGTAAGGGAGGAAGAAGGCGTGGATAGAAAGGTGAATCCTTATCCCTTTATATGGGCGGACGAAACTAAGCGTCCCCACTTGCCTGGTAAAACTCGCTTATCCCCTAAGCGCCGCAATTGATGGCGCGGTTGGGTTACCCACGCCCGTATTGATGAGAATCCCATAATAAGGGGACACGATCTCTGCTTTGACAAGACGTGTCGAAAAACTGCCTCGCGTTATGTGCGGGGCTGGTTAAAAGAAACGGTTCGAATAATCACCGGACCATGACGTAACGTCATGTTGCCAAGACAAGCCAGGAAATTAGATCTACGAAAATATTATTCTCTCTACGGTGGAATGTGGAACTTATTTTGCAGGGTCGGACACTATCCTCGTATTCAAATTCTTCTGTGATGTACTCGGAGAAGGAACCCGCCTTGAAATGCCGAAGACAATATTGCGCGCCGGACTCATCGTCATTGAAGCCTGGTTCAGGGGCTACTGAGGGAGTCCTGGATTAGGGGGTCTCCGGACAGCCGGACTATCTCCATTGGCCGGACTGTTAGACTATGAAGATACAAGATTGAAGACTTTGTCTCGTGTCTGGATGGGACTCTACTTGGCGTGGAAGGCAAGCTAGGCAATACGGATATGGATATCTCCTCCTTTGTAACCGACCTTGTGTAACCCTAACCCTCTCCGATGTCTATATAAACCGAAGGGTTTTAGTCCGTAGGACAACAATCACAACATACAATCATACCATAGGCTTGCTTCTAGGGTTTAGCCTCTCTGATCTCGTGGTAGATCCACTCTTGTACTACCCATATTATCAATATCAATCAAGCAGGACGTAGGGTTTTACCTCCATCAAGAGGGCCCGAGCCTGGGTAAAACATTGTGTCCCCTGCCTCCTGTTACCATCCGGCCTAGACGCACAGTTCGGGACCCCCTACCCGAGATCCGCCGGTTTTGACACCGACAATGATCAACACTAGAACTCTATGGGTGTTCGATTCATCACAATGTAACTAGATTATTGACTCTTGTGCAAGTGGGAGACTGTTGGAAATATGCTCTAGAGGCAATAATAAAATGATTATTATTATATTTCCTTGTTCATGATAATTGTCTATTATTCATGCTATAATTGTGTTATCCGGAAATTATAATACATGTGTGAATACATAGACTATAACATGTCCCTACTGAGCCTCTAGTTAACTAGCTCGTTGATCAACAGATAGTCATGGTTTCCTGACTATGGACATTGGATGTCATTGATAACAGGATCACATCATTAAGAGAATGATGTGATGGACAAGACCCAATCCTAAGGATAGCACAAGATCGTGTAGTTCGTTTGCTAGAGCTTTTCCAATGTCAAGTATCATTTCCTTAGACCATGAGATCGTGTTACTCCCGGATGCCGTAGGAGTGCTTTGGGTGTACCAAACGTCGCAACGTAACTCGGTGACTATAAAGGTATGCTACAGGTATCCCTGAAAGTATCTGTTGGGTTGACACGGATCGAGACTGGAATTTGTCACTCCGTATGACGGAGAGGTATCTCTGGGCCCACTTGGTAATGCATCATCATAATGAGCTCAATGTGACCAAGTGTTTGTTCACAGGATCATGCATTACGGTACGAGTAAAGTGACTTGTCGGGAACGAGATTGAACGAGGTATTGGGATACCGACGATCGAATCTCGGGCAAGTAACATACCGATTGACAAAGGGAATTGAATACAGGATTGATTGAATCCTCGACATCGTGGTTCATCCGATGAGATCATCGTGGAACATGTGGGAGCCAACATGGGTATCCAGATCCCGCTGTTGGTTATTGACCGGAGAGTCGTCTCGGTCATGTCTGCGTGTCTCCCGAACCTGTAGGGTCTACACACTTAAGGTTCGGTGACGCTAGGGTTGTAGAGATATTAGTATGCGGTAACCCGAAAGTTGTTCGGATTCCTGGATGAGATCCAGGACGTCAAGAGGAGTTCCGGAATGGTCCGGAGGTGAAGATTTATATATAGGAAGTCCAGTTTCGGCCATCGGGAAAGTTTCGGGGTTAATCGGTATTGTACCGGGACCACCGGAAGGGTCCCGGGGGTCCACCGGGTGGGGCCACCTATCCCAGAGGGCCCCTTGGGCTGAAGTGGGAGGGGAACCAGCCCCTGGTGGGATGGTGCGCCCCCCATGGGCCTCCCCCTGCACCTAGGGTTGGAAACCCTAGGGGTGGGTGGTGCCCCACCTGACTTGGGGGGCAAGTCCCGCTTGGCCGCCGCCCCCCCTTGGAGATTGGATCTCCTAGGGCCGGCGCCCCCCTAGGGGCCCTATATATAGTGGGGGAGGGTTGGCAGCCGCACCCAAGCCCTTGGCGCCTCCCTCTCCCCTCGTAACACCTCTCTCTCTCTCTCGTTGGAGCTTGGCGAAGCCCTGCCGAGATCACCGCTGCTTCCACCACCACGCCGTCGTGCTACTGGATCTCCATCAACCTCTCCTTCCCCTTGCTGGATCAAGAAGGAGCAGACGTCTTCCCAACCGTACGTGTGTTGAACGCGGAGGTGCCATCCGTTCGGCGCTTGGTCATCGGTGATTTGGATCACGACGAGTACGACTCCATCAACCCCGTTCTCTTGAACGCTTTCGCTCGCGATCTACAAGGGTATGTAGATGCACTCCCCTCTCCCTCGTTGCTAGATGACTCCATAGATTGATCTTGGTGATGCGTAGAAAATTTTGAAATTCTGCTATGTTCCCCAACAACACTCTCACGTAATAATGAGTGGGGTTGTACACGCCCCGGAGTCTCCGGAGAGCCACCCTCGGGCCTCGGGGGCTCTCGCCCATGCCCAGTGGCAGCACTTAGCTCTACGCTGGTGAGAAGACGTCGAAGACTAGACTAGGTGCCGGACGCAACCTTTTGCTTTTGCCTTTCCTTGTTGACGAGTCCTTCGATTTGGATTTAAGTTGGATTTGAGCTCGATGCTTGCGTGTGTTTGGGGGAAGGGGTGTTTAGTCTCGTTCGAGCAATCTCTCGCGTTCTGGTTTCGGCTTTGCGTCCAAAGTTAGCGTCGACTGCCCCCCCTCGCGAGCCCCTCGCGAGCCAGGCCGGGCAGGCACGTTTTACAGTCGGGACCGCTGTTGCCGCACCCTCTCCGGAGGTCCTCATCGCGGAATCTACAAGTTAATCAGGCGACAGCCGAGGTACGGCGGCCCCCGCAGGCCCACTCAAGACTCGTCGGGGTCGGAAGGTACACAAGTCAGCTGACTCATCACCAGGCCAGCTGCTAAGTTCACACGCAACGTTATAATTACCAGGGTACTAATTGCAAACCTTTACATGAGGGGCTACCCCTCCCAAAATGCTCTTACATTCTTCAGGGCCAAGCCCGAACCTTCTTCGTGCAGGATAAACAGCAGTGACATGCGGTCAGTCGGACATATCACTCACCGCGTCTTCTTGGGCATCCTCGGAGGCATCGCTGGCGTCGTTGGCATTGTCGCCGCAGCCGCCAGCATCTCCGTCAGCGTCAGGCTCGTCCAAAACACCGCCTTCATTGGCGGCCATGACCACGCCATCATCATCAGATGCAAAGGCCCTGACGAGGGCGTCCACATTGCCCTCCACCCATTGAGCCAGGGCACCCCGGATGGCTATGGGCACGGGTGCAATGGCGGCGTCGAAGTCAAAGTGGGGGTCCCTGTGCAGCAGATAGTTGAAGACGCGAGAGAATGCACACCCGAGCAAGGCTCGGCTCCTCTCTTCGACAAGCCAACGGGACCATTCAGAGTGGTTCTCCAGAAGTGTCACCACATCGGTGAAAAACTGGAGGTTGCCGGCGTAGTTGACCTCGTGTGACTCATTAGCGGTAGCCTCGCAGATATTGCCCAAAGCTGTGTTGGCCCTTTCTCTGAGCGTTTGAAGCATGGGGGCATGCTCACGCTCCAGAACCCACCGCCGATGGATCTCATCCTCATTCCATTGCGCGATGGCCTCGGCGTCATCAACCCTCTGTTGGAGAAGAAGCTGCTCGGCCCGGGAAGAGGACAACTTTGCCTGTGCTGCGCTGAGGGCGGCTGCAGAGTCCGTGCGACGCGTCACTTCAGCCAGTTTGCCCCTGAGGGCCGCAGTCCTACCCTCAGACTCGGCCCTGATCAGCCCCAGCCTCGTCTCGTATTCGCGCTCGAAGGCTGAGCGAGCTTCCGCGACGCGACGATCGACTTCTACCTGGGCCCGGGCTTCGCGCGCGGCAACGTCGTCCTCCGCCCGAGCCACCAGGCACTCCCTCGTCTCAAACCGCTCAAGATCAAGGTTGTGCTCGGCGGCCTCCAGCATCAGCGCCTCCTCGCGCTTCAGAAGCTCCACCTGATCAACAGGGGCCCCCTCCATCGACTCAAGGGCCGCCTGGCGCAGTTCCACTTGCTGCTCCAGGGAGTTGGCCCAGGCTAGGAGCTCCCATGCACGCTCCTATGCATCCTTGCGCCGTCGATCTGCTTCCAGAGCCTCCTCGACGGCCTGGGAGCAGGCCTCCCGCGAAGCTGCCAGCGACGCTTCAGCCTTCGCGTTTTCGAGATCACGTAGGTGACGCGCGAGGGCGATGCTACCTTCAGTTTGTGCCTCTCCTCAGCAAGGCGCAAACCTTCGGCCTCGAGGCGCGCATCCTCGTCAGCAAGCTCTGCCCCGATCCGGCTCACCGCATCCGCCACCCTCTGGAGGAACTCTTCGCGAAGGGCGCGTCGCTCCTGAGCACGCCGGAGCACGTCTTCCGCATCACCCTCTTCCACCGGAGCATGCAGAGGGCCCCGAGGCGGCAGGCCTCCTCCCGGCACGGGGCTGGGGGCTGGCGCCCTAGCCATCGCCGAACGGACCTCTCTGGGAATCCGGCCTGGTGTCGGTCCACCCACGGAGGAGGAGCGAAAGATAGACTTCAGCCATTCACCATCTATGATCAGAGGAGGAACACAGGGCAAGCCGGATGTGCCCTAGGAGGACTCATGAAGAAAGGATAGCGGGCACGGAGACTCGAGGTGCCCTATGGAACGGACCACTCCATCAACTGGTTTGCCAGCAGGGGTGCCGCTCGAGCTCGGCGATCCTAGGGCCAGCGGAGAAGGCAAAGTTTGGGGGGATGGCTCCCGGGCTGGCTCAGCCGGTTCCGCAGGGCAGGGCCTGAAAGGGCCACAATCAATCGTAGCGATAGCAAAGTAAACGAGCAAGGAAAGAAGAAGACTTACTTGTCCATGGCAAAGTACTTCCTGCGCTTCAACAGGCGCCAAGGGCGGTCGTTGCCACCCAAGGCCTCCTTCCTCTTGCGGAGGGCCTCGAAGTCTATGCGGAACCGACCTAAGCGCCCGGCACAGGGGTCGGCCCCTGGTGCGGAAGAAGCGTCAAGATGATCAGCGCCGTAGGAGTCAGTCTGGGGGGCGCCGTCAGGTGTCGCCTCGCGACGGACGACTGGGGGCTCGGGAGCCCCGGCCTCAGGAACCACATGCCGCAACTTCGCACCTGCCGCCGCTCCAGGGCGGGCCTCGGGAGACACCACCTTTGAGGCTTTTCATGGCATCAGCACCTCGACATCGGGCGCCTCGACTTTTGACGGTTCTCGTCTCCCCGCCCTGTCGCCCGAGGAAGGACCGCCGTGGGTGGTAGGAGAGGCAACCACGGTGGCTGGGTTCTCGCGAGGCCCCGTGAAGCCAGCCGGGCGCAGTCCCCACTCGTCGAAGCCGGGCATCTGCCTCACAAAATCGGCCCTACCGGAGCAAAGGTACAAGAGGACACCATTACTCCGAAGGCTGCCTGGGGAAGGATCGCCAGTCAAGGCCCTGAGCACCGTCCGCTACACTTCAGGCGCCAAGTCCTCCTGCTGAACCCGCATGCGGTCTCCATGCCCCGCAAAGTCCCACATCCGGCGAGAGTGGCGCTGAAGAGGAGCAATGTGACATTGGAGGAACTCCTTCACCACCTTGGGCGCTGTCGTGTTGAGCGCCCTCAAACTCTGGAAGCGGCGCCAGACGAAGGCGAGCCGGGGCTTGCGAGCACCTTATGGTCCCAACCCGCATGAGGAACAACAGGCGAGGTCGGGTGCGAGAGCAGAGGGTTGGGCACTCCAACGTCCACGTACAGCCACCGCTCTCTGAACCTGGCCTCAGAAGGAGGAAGGCCAAAGTCGATCCCTGAAGCGGCCGTCTCTGGCACGGCTAGGAAGCTCACACACCCTGAGCACTGAGTGGGATCGCTTAGGAACAAGGAAAAGAAGTGGCGCAGCAGGGCCACGGAAGGAGGAATGCCTATCATCGCCTCGCAAACAAAAGCAAAGACAGCCAGAAGAGTAATGGACTCCGGCCCGAGGTGCATCATGCGGATCTGATAATGGGAGAGAACCGCGTTGAAGAAGGCGGAAAAAGGGGGAACCAGTCCCACCCATAGGGCATCGGCGAAGAATCGGACCTCCGTGACGATCCTATCAAGGGAGGCATGGGATGCAGGCCAGACCGTGGTCCTGCCACACTCGTTGAAGATAGTTGCAAGGGCGGAGCGGACCTTGTCCAAAGCTTCTAGATTGAGTATGATCGACCGGGAGACGGCGGGGGTCACCGCCGGAGGTGTGCGGGGCGAAGGCACGGGCTTCTTTCCCCTTCCTTTCTTCGTTGGCACCATGGCGGTGAATAGGAGGAAGAACTCGAGCCGAATTGGTGGCGGAGGCTGGAGCTCAAAGAAGAAGGAAAGGTAGGAGGCGGGCGAGCAGCGGAAAGGAGGAACAACTGTGTGCAACTATGGGTCCGCTTAGCCGCGTGCATAACAAGGCGTCATGGGGAAGCGCAGACGCCCACGTCCAATCAATCGCCACACGGCGCCCAGGGCCGTAGGTTGTTGGGGCCCACAGCGCTTCGCGCTTGCCCCTTCGCTTCCCTGATAGGCGAAGCCCGGGCGCGCCTTGGGCCCGGGGGCTACTGTCGGCGTTCTGGGAACGGGGCTCCCCAGACTTGCCTGCCTGCGGCCTGCGGCATGGCTCAAGTGTGGGCCCAGCACGGCCCATCTTCATCAGCTCAAGCTCAAGACCTTCGCGAGGGGCCAAGCCTCGCGGGGCGGACGACAGAAAGCTTCCTCCGAGGCAGCCTCATCAGGCAGGCTCGCGAGGAGGCGGAGAGATCAAGGCAGGGGTACCTCACGAGGAACCCGTGACGCATGCCATGACGATCGAGACCAGGTGGGTGCCGGCCTGCGCAGTGTCCTTGTTTCCCCTTTGGTGCAAAGGGGGCAAGCACATGCCAAGGCATCGGGTAAAGGTTGCCATTCCGGTGCAATGAGACCAAGACCAACAGAGCGGCAGGACGGAGGTCGTCGTGGAGCCCAAGACGGTGTCATCACCAGAGCTTTTGGTAGCCGAAGACCACCTTTGGTCAGGTAACTTGTACTATATGTTCCCCTTCAAAATGGCCAAGTGTTGGCGCCCTTCCCGCTCATTATTTGGGGAGAGGCCCAGGGCCTCTATAAGTAGGACTAGCCACCACAGAGGGAGGGGACATCTAGAAATCTGGTAGAGTCCTAGCAGAGAGAGAGAGAGTGGCGACCGAAATCACCCTAGCAGTTCATCGCACCAGCCTAAGAACACCTCTTGCGAGGCTGTTCTTCCCTTGTACTGTTCATCATCAGCCCCTGAGGCAATCCACCACACCACACACTGGAGTAGGGTATTTGTCGGTGTCAAAACCGGCGGATCTCGGGTAGGGGGTCCCGAACTGTGCGTCTAGGCGGATGGTAACAGGAGACAAGGGACACAATGTTTTTACCTAGGTTCGGGCCCTCTCGATGGAGGTAAAACCCTACTCCTGCTTGATTAATATTGATCATATGGGTAGTACAAGAGTAGATCTACCACGAGATCAAAGAGGCTAAACCCTAGAAGCTAACCTATGGTATGATTGTTGTTCGTCCTATGGACTAAAACCCTCCTGTTTATATAGACACCGGAGAGGGCTAGGGTTACACAGAGTCGGTTACAATGGGAGGAGATCTACATATCCGTATTGCCAAGCTTGCCTTCCACGCCAAGGAAAGTCCCATCCGGACACGGGACGAAGTCTTCAATCTTGTATCTTCATAGTCCGAGAGTCCGGCCAATGGTTATAGTCCGGCTATCCGGACACCCCCTAATCCAGGACTCCCTCAGTAGCCCCCGAACCAGGCTTCAATGACGATGAGTCCGGCGCGCAGATTGTCTTCGGCATTGCAAGGCGGGTTCCTCTCCAAATTCCATGTACCTGTTTAAATAGTGTCCGGTTTCTTGTGAATGTTGCGCTCCTTGGCTTCCATGCCCAATAATGGCCACTTTCCACGTGTCGAGCGAATGTGAAAAGCCAGGATGTTTTTACATTTACCCCCCTAGCTGTGTGAATGAGCTGCCAATTAAAGAGACGAGGATTCAGATCCAAATCACACCATCCTCCCTTGGCGAGCCTTCATCGGAGCGCACCCGACAGAGATCCATTCCATCATGGCCGGTCGACGCAGCTCCTCCTCTCGCTCCCCTAGCCCCAAGCCTAGAGATTGGGAGAGATGTTCCGTCCCGCACAGCAAATTAGTGATGCTTCAGATCAAGGGATTTCTTCCCCCAGCATACATGGTCCCGGTTCGAACCGGGCTCACCACCTATAATGGCGGAGAGCAAGTGGAGAGCCTTCCCAATCCCTCCAAGGGAGAGCGGATATGCCTTGTCCCTCATTTGGTAAGAGGGCTCGGATTTCCAATTCATCCGTTTCTCCGGGGGCTCCTGGAGTTCTACGGCCTCCAGTTGCACAACCTTACGCCTGCCTCCATATTGCATATCGCGGGCTTCGTAGCCCTTTGCGAGCTGTTTTTGGGCTGTGAGGCTCATTTCATGTTGTGGAAGAAGCTGTTCTGCATTGTGCCCCGTTCTCAGGAGGGGTCAATATATCAGGTGGGCGGAGCCAAAGTGTGGCGTATTGCCGGGACCGGATATCTATCCGGAACCCGAAAGAAGACGTCCGAAGACTGGCCTTCAGAATGGTTTTATATAGAAGACGCCCCCCTCCCGGACCCTATTCGAATCGGCCTCCCTTAGTTCGACAACGCTCCTTTGAAGAAGCGCCGGAGCTGGCGTCCATAGAGCCCCCAGGAGGAAGATGACAGTGATGTTCTTTACCTGATGAGCCGGTTAAGTTTGTTAGCTCGATCCGGATTGACCACGATCGAGGTCATGGCCACATGCATTATGCGGGGGGTGCAGCCGCTTCAGTATAGAGGCCACCCCATGTGGGATTTCAACGGGGAGGATGACATCACCCGCTGCGGCCGTAAAGGGCCGGAATTGGTTGCTGCTCTAATAAAGATCTTATCCACTTTGTACAAGGGAGAAGAGGAGGAATTCCTCCGTGTCAACCTGCAGGGCAGATTTTCTATGTACAATCCTCCGAGCTGGGTAAGCGGACACTCTTTCTCGCCCATCCGTTTCATATTCCCATAGTTAAGTATTCAGTCTAGCGATTTCAATGCAGGAGCTGCGCTAGGCTGTAAGGGAGATAAACAGCCCTCCTCCACAACCCGAGGACCCGGAACGGTCCCTTGACTCGGCCTCCCAAGAGGATCCGGACATATCTGTGGAGCTAATCGATGGCGTATTTTACCAATTGAGCAATGACAACGCCTTGGTGGCCATTACGGCCTATTACCCTGGGCTACTTCCAGCCGCACAGGTAACTGAGACCGAAGTCCCAGCACTTTGAAAAGGGATCCGTCCTTGTGTGTTTTTGATTACCGTATAACAACCGTGTTTTGCAGGGGAGGTCCTCGAGGCGGAAGGCCGAGCCTGCGGCGACTAGCCAACAAGGGGCCGCGAGGCCAGGCAAGCTGAAAAGACACGCAGTCCGGATTGAGACACCGGTGCAGCGGTACGGCGCGTCGTCTTTATTCCAAGATATTATTCTCAGAGGCATACTAATGCCCATGCCTTCTTTTTAGGAAAAAGAGCGCTCGGTGGACTATATTCGGAGAGGCTACTAATCGTGCCTCCACCAGCCAGGCTCCAAGGCCGGATTCGGAGGCGGGAACGAATACGAGGCGTGCGCCGGGCGCTCCTCCGACAGAGGATGCGGACAGACTATCCGCCACCAATTCCGAGGTGGAAAGTGCCATGAACCACAGGCGTCGCTGGACTATTCTTCGTGACGCTTGTTTCGCCCAAGAGGCATTGGATGCCTTCAACTCGGGAGATGCGTACCTCTGTGCCGCTCAAAATGGTCTAGCCAGAGCCACGGAGCAGTATGTAAAAGACATACGGGTGAGAAAATTTGGTGATTATATGTATCAGTAGCCCCTGAGACTTGAAACAGTTAGAATAACTGATTTAAGGATCATTTGTTATGCAGGTTCTTACAGAAAAGAATACCCAACTGTCCCAGGGGCTGGAAGAGTGCAAAGCCCAACTTCAGGCCGCACTAGCCGTAGCAGGGGAGCCCAAAGAGACCCCCTCTGGTAATATATCCTTCAAATGATAAGTATCATATAAAGTGCGGCATATATGTAGATCTGACGGTAAAATTGCAGGTGACGCTGGAGTAAATCCGGATAAGCAACAGCTCCTACGCCAGCTAAAGGCCGGTGAGAGCATGCTTACGAGGGTGAGGCAGGAGAAGAATGATCTCCTAGATGCCAACACCAAGCTGGGCATGGAACTAAAGGATTTTCGTGCCCAACTGTCGGACTCCGTTAAGGAGAATCGGCGGCTTCGACGTGGCATATTTAATAAGTGCTTGAATGAACTTTGAAAAAGAGTCCGGCGAGGAAGTTGGCTGACAGAGTTATGTCTGTAGGTATGCTAATAGGTCATCCTGCAGAGGAAATGCCCGGTTCTACGGGTGACCTTCTTCTCGAGCTCTCACAACTGCACGAACGAGTTTGGCAGGTGATGCAAGGCATCGCCCAGGCCTTGTGGCCATCCGTCTCCATGCCCGAAGGCCTTGGAGAGCTTGCAGAGAAGCTGAAGGGAGCGCGGCGGCGCTTCCGATTATGGAAGATATCGGCCTGCCGTCAGGGCGCTAGGGAAGCCTGGGCCATGGTGAAGACGCGGTACACGAAGGCTGACCCAAACCACATGGCCGAGGTCGGACCTGTGGGGCCCGATGAGAAGGAGATCCCTGTGAGCTTAGTGTACGGCCAAGTAGAATTGGCCGCAAAGTATTCCCAACAGGACTGTAAACAAGAGAGCCTGTTGGATGGTATTGAAGAGGAATTTAACCAGTCAAATTGACTATGTAATTGAAGGTGACATGTATAATGCCTTCTAGCCGGATTGTAGATCGTTTGTTGTGGCGGACCTTTTCGCTTCAACCTCGGGACCCGACGGTCCAGAGTGTATCCGAATACCCTCTCGGTTATGTAAGAACCGGGGCATGCATGGAGACCAGGCGTAGGGGTCATTAGTGCTTAAACAGACAAGTGCCCAACTAGTTGTGTTATATTACATGGTTAGTAAGAAACATCTTCTAGGGAGAATAGTTCCGTTAAGGGTTCCTTTCCCTGGGAGGCATGCCCTAAAGTGCATGTCCGAATTGCGAAAAGAGACGCAGAAAAACATCTGGGGGCGCATAAGTAAATAAGTGAAAAATCATCTTTAGTTCACCGACCGAATATTCCCTTAAGAACGCTAGCTTTCGGCTTCACCCAGTCTGAGGTACACATCCGGCTGACCCAGCAGTAACAATCGCAGAGGTGCTCCCCTTATGCCCTAGCCGAATAAACGGGAACGTAGGGCATAAATACAAGAGCCAAGCAACCCAGCTTGGCCAAAACTTAAGTCATATCGATGCATATAATGGTGAATAAAGGGTACATGTGGAAGGATAACACATGTATTGGGCATAAAGCCCGTATGAATAAGCTTCTGTTTAAAGAAGCCCCCAGGTATGATGAGCGCGGATAGCGCGTCAGTTGCATGCAAGCAAGGCACAAATGGGCCTTTAAAGGCTGTGAGAGAAGAGAAGGGGAGAAGGAGAAAAATATAAGACAGATTGTGTATAAAAAATGGACAGAGGAAGGAGACGAACACAGAGTCCGGCGCTAGGCGTAGAATCTTCGGAGTCGGGCTGCGTTCCATGGGTTCGGCTCGAGTCGGTTAACCGGTGCATCCCGTAGACGGTATGCTCCACCAGTCAGGACTTGGTCAATAATGAAGGGACCTTCCCACTTGGGCTTGAGTTTGTCCTTTTTCTTATCTGACAGGCGTAGAACTAACTCGCCAACATTGTAAGTTTTGGCCCGTACTTCTCTGCTTTGGTATCTTCGAGCCTGCTGTTGATAGAATGCGGAACGGGCTTTTGCCACGTCACGCTCCTCCTCCAAGGCGTCCAAACTTTCCTGCCGATCGAGCTCAGCTTCTCTTTCTTCGTACATGCGCACTCGAGGTGAGTCATGTATTATGTCGCAGGGCAGAACTGCCTCTGAGCCGTATACCATGAAGAATGGTGTGTATCCGGTAGTGCGGTTCGGCGTGGTCCGCAGCCCCCAGAGTACGGAGTCGAGCTCCTCTACCCAGTGCGTGTTAGATTCCTTGAGGGACCGCACTAACCTGGGTTTGATGCCGCTCATGATTAGACCATTTGCTCGCTCGACCTGACCGTTAGTTTGTGGGTGATAGACTGAAGCATAGTCGAGCTTGATGCCCATGTTTTTGCACCAGAGTTTTACCTCGTCAGCCGTAAAGTTCGTGCCGTTATCAGTGATGATGCTGTGGGGGACGCCGTAACGGTGTACGACCCCGGATATGAAGTCTATCGCCGGTCCGGATTTGGCCGTTTTAATAGGCTTGGCCTCTATCCATTTGGTGAACTTATCCACCATGACCAGTAAGTATTTTTGCTTGTGGGATCCTCCTTTAAGGGGTCCAACCATGTCAAGCCACTAGACCGTGAAGGTCCAGGTGATGGGGATAGTTTGGAGGGCGGTGGGTGGCATATGGCTTTGGTTAGCAAAAAGCTGGCAACCAACGCATCGTTGGACTAAGTCCTGAGCGTCTGCCCGGGCCGTCGGCCAATAGAAGCCTGTACGGAAGGCCTTGCTTACAAGGGCCTGGGCTGCAGCGTGGTGACCGCCGAGTCCGGCATGAATTTCAGCCAGAAGATTCTGCCCTTCCTCTTTGGAGATGCACCTTTGAAGGACTCCGGTGGTGCTTTTCTTATAAAGCTCTCCCTCATGGACTTTATAGGCTTTAGATCGCCGCACTATGCAGTGTGCCTCGTTTTGGTCCTCGGGAAGTTCCTGCTTAGTTAGGTAGGCTAGGAATGGTTCTGTCCATGGGGCGATGACTGCCATTATTACGTAGGCTGAAGATGTTATTTCGTTGGCAGAGCCTCCAATTATGTCAGAATGTTCGGTGTCGGGCAGTGCGGTTGGGTCTGGGCTGTTATTTCCGGGTTCCCCTTCCCATACTACGGATGACTTGAACAGCCTCTCCAAGAAGATGTTGGGAGGGACGGCATCGCGTTTTGCGCCGATGCGTGCTAGGACGGCTGCCTGATTGTTTTCCCGGGCTATATGTTGAAATTCGAGCCCCTCGTACCGAGCTGACATTTTTAGGACGGCGTTGCGATAAGCTGCCATTTTCGGATCCTTGGCATCAAAGTCTCCATTTATTTGGGATATCGCGAGGTTCGAATCCCCGCGCACCTCTAGGCGTTGAATGCCCATGGATACTGCCATCCGGAGACCATGTAGAAGGGCCTTATATTCGGCAGCGTTGTTGGAGTCCGTATACATTATCTGGAGTATGTATTGAACTATATCTCCTGTTGGGGACGTCAAAACGACGCCAGCCCCCAGACCAACCAACATTTTGGAGCCGTTGAAGTGCATGATCCAGTTGGAATATGTGTCGTACTCTTTAGGGAGTTCGGCTTCCGTCCATTCGGCGACGAAGTCGGCCAAAACTTGCGACTTAATAGCTCGTCGTGGCTTGTAAGTTATGTCGAACGGGAGGAGCTCAATGGCCCATTTGGCAATCCGGCCCGTCGCGTCACGGTTGTTTATAATATCGTTAAGTGGTACTTTCGAGGCTACTATTATCGAACACTCTTGAAAGTAGTGTCGTAGCTTCCGGGATGCCATAAATACCGCGTATGCTATCTTTTGATAATGCGGGTACCGTGACTTGCATGGAGTAAGGACAGTGGACAAATAGTAAACCGGCTTTTGAAGGGGGAATTTGTGTCCGTCCGTTTCTCGTTTGACGACGAGCACTGCGCTTACTACTTGATGAGTTGCCGCAATGTATAATAGCATTGGTTCGCCAATGTTTGGCGCGGCCAGGACTGGGTTTCTTGCCAATATGGCTTTTATTTCATCGAGTCCGGCCGTGGCGGCCTCCGTCCACTCGAAGTGTTTGGTGCGCCGGAGGAGGCAATAAAGGGGTAATGCCTTTTCTCCCAAGCGGGAGATAAAGCGGCTTAGAGCCGCCACGCATCCGGTCAATTTTTGTATTTGTTTGAGGTCCTTTGGGATGTCCAATTGTGACAGAGCTCGGATCTTGGCTGGATTTGCTTCAATTCCTCTACCAGATACAATGAAGCCCAAGAGCTTTCCGTCTGGTACGCCGAAAACGCATTTTTCCGGTTTGAGCTTGATGTCGTATATTCGGAGGTTATCGAATGTGAGCCTCAAGTCGTCTACTAGAGATTCGACATGCTTGGTTTTGACGACCACGTCATGTACGTATGCCTCCACTGTTTTGCCGATCTGGTTTGCCAGACATGTATGAATCATGCGCTGATATGTTGCGCCGGCGCTTTTGAGCCCGAAGGGCATTGTGTTGAAGCAGAATGGGCCGTATGGTGTGATGAATGCCGTTGCGGCTTGGTCTGGCTCTGCCATCTTAATTTGATGGTAGCCGGAGTATGCATCGAGGAAACACAATGAATCATGTCCTGCGGTAGCGTCGATAATTTGATCAATGCGGGGGAGGGGGTGTTGGAGAACGTAGCAGAAATTCAAAATTTTCCTACGTGTCACCAAGATCTATCTATGGAGTCATCTAGCAACGAGGGAGGAGTGGATCTACATACCCTTGTAGATCGCGCGCGGAAGCGTTCAAGAGAACGGGGTTGATGGAGTCGTACTCGTCGTGATCCAAATCACCGATGATCCTAGCGCCGAACGGACGGCACCTCCGCGTTCAACACACGTACGGAGCAGCAACGTCTCCTCCTTATTGATCCAGCAAGGGGGAAGGAGAGGTTGATGGAGATCCAACAGCACGACGGCGTGGTGGTGGAAGTAGCGGGATTCCAACAGGGCTTCGCCAAGCGCTGCGGGAGGAGGAAGATGTGTCGTGGGAGGGAGAGGGAGGCGCCAGGGCTTAGGTATGGTTGCCCTCCCTTCCCCCCACTATATATAGGGCCAAGGGAGAGGGGGAGGGCGCAGCCTTGCCCCTTCCTCCAAGGAAGGGTGCGGCCAAGGGGGGGAGGAGTCCATCCTCCCCAAGTCACCTCGGAGGTGCCTTCCCCCTTTAGGACTCTTCCTTTCCCCTCTTCTCTTGGCGCATGGGCCTCTTGGGGCTGGTGCCCTTGGCCCATATAGGCCAAGGCGCACCCCCTACAGCCCATGTGGCCCCCCGGGGCAGGTGGCCCCACCCCGTGGACCCCCGGGACCCCTCCGGTGGTCCCGGTACAATACCGGTGACCCCGAAACTTGTCCCGATGGCCGAAATAGCACTTCCTATATATAATTCTTTACCTCCGGACCATTCCGGAACTCCTCGTGACGTCCGGGATCTCATCCGGGACTCCGAACAACTTTCGGGTTACCGCATACTAATATCTCTATAACCCTAGCGTCAGCGAACCTTAAGTGTGTAGACCCTACGGGTTCGGGAGACATGCAGACATGACCAAGATGACTCTCCGGTCAATAACCAACAGCGGGATCTGGATACCCATGTTGGCTCCCACATGTTCCACGATGATCTCATCGGATGAACCACGATGTCAAGGACTTAATCAATCCCGTATACAATTCCCTTTGTCTAGCGGTACGATACTTGCCCGAGATTCAATCGTCGGTATCCCGATACCTTGTTCAATCTCGTTACCGGCAAGTCTCTTTACTCGTTTCGTAACACATCATCCCGTGATCAACTCCTTGATCACATTGTGCACATTATGATGATGTCCTACCGAGTGGGCCCAGAGATACCTCTCCGTTTCACGGAGTGACAAATCCCAGTCTCGATTCGTGCCAACCCAACAGACACTTTCGGAGATACCCGTAGTGTACCTTTATAGCCACCCAGTTACGTTGTGACGTTTGGCACACCCAAAGCACTCCTACGGTATCCGGGAGTTGCACAATCTCATGGTCTAAGGAAATGATACTTGACATTAGAAAAGCTTTAGCATACGAACTACACGATCTAGTGCTATGCTTAGGATTGGGTCTTGTCCATCACATCATTCTCCTAATGATGTGATCCCGTTATCAATGACATCCAATGTCCATGGTCAGGAAACCGTAACCATCTATTGATCAACGAGCTAGTCAACTAGAGGCTTACTAGGGACATGGTGTTGTCTATGTATCCACACATGTATCTGAGTTTCCTATCAATACAATTATAGCATGGATAATAAACGATTATCATGAACAAGGAAATATAATAATAATCAATTTATTATTGCCTCTAGGGCATATTTTCAACAGTCTCCCACTTGCACTAGAGTCAATAATCTAGTTCACATCGTCATGTGATTAACACTCACAGGTCACATCGCCATGTGACCAACATCCAAAGAGTTTACTAGTGTCACTAAACTAGTTCACATCATCATGTGATTCAGACTCAATGAGTTCTGGGTTTGATCATGTTTTGCTTGTGAGAGAGGTTTTAGTCAACGGGTCTGCAACATTCAGATCCGTATGTACTTCGCAAATTTCTATGTCATCTAGTAGATGCAACTACTACGCTACATTTGGAGCTATTCCAAACAACTGTTCTACTATACGAATCTAGTTTACTACTCAGAATAATCTGGATTAGTGTCAAAGTTTGCATCGGCGTAACCCTTTACGACGAACTCTTTTACCACCTCCATAATCGAGAAAATTCCTTAGTCCACTAGTTACTAAGGATAACTTTGACCGCTGTCTTGTGATCCATTCTTGGATCACTCTTGTACCCCTTGACTGACTCATGGCAAGGCACACTTCAGGTGCAGTACACAGCATAGCATACTGTAGGGCCTATGTCTTAAGCATAGGGGACGACTTTCGTCCTTTCTCTCTATTCTGCCGTGGTCGAGCTTTAAGTCTTAACTTCATACCTTACAACTCAGGCAAGAACTCCTTCTTTGACTGATCCATCTTGAACACCTTCAAGATCATGTCAAGGTATGTGCTCATTTGAAACTATCATTAAGCGTTTTGATCTATCCTTATAGATCTTGATGCTCAACGTTCAAGTAGCTTAATCCAGGCTTTCCATTAAAAAACACTTTTCAAATAGCTCTGCATGCTTTCTAGAAATTCTACATCATTTCCGATCAACAACATGTTAACAACACATACTCATCGGAAATTTTATAGCGCTCCCACTCACTTCTTTGGAAATACAAGTTTCTCATAAACTTTGTATACACCCAAATTCTTTGATCATCTCATCAAAGCGTACATTCCAACTCCGAGATGCTTACTCCAGTCCTTAGAAGGATTGCTGGAGCTTTGCATACTTATTAGCATCTTTCAGGATTGACAAAACCTTCCGGTTGTATCACATAAAACCTTTCCTCAAGAAAATCTTCAAGGAAACAATGTTTTGACATCCTATCTGCAAGATTTCATAAATAATGCAGTAGTTGCTAATATAATTCCAACAGACTCTTAGCATCGCTACGAGTGAGAAAGTCTCATCGTAGTCAACTCTTTGAACTTGTCGGAAAACATCTTAACGACAAGTCGAGCTTTCTTAATGGTGATACTTACCATCATTGTCCGTCTTCCTTTTAAAATCCATCTGCACTCAACAGCCTTACGACCATCGAGCTGTTCTGCCAAAGTCTACACTTTGTTTTCATACATGGATCCTCTCTCGGATTTTATGGCCTCGAGCCGTTTATCGGAATCCGGGCCCACCATCGCTTCTCCATGGCTCGTAGGTTCATTGTTGTCTAGCAACATGACTTCCAAGACAGGATTACGTACCACTCTGGAGTAGTACGCATCCTTGTCATCCTACGAGGTTTGGTAGTGACTTGATCTGAAGTTTCATGATCACTATCATAAGCTTCCACTTCAATTGGTGTAGGTGCCACAGGAACAACTTCCTGTGCCCTGCCACACACTAGTTGAAGAGACGGTTCAATAACCTCATCAAGTCTCCACCATCCTCCCACTCAATTCTTTCGAGAGAAACTTTTCCTTGAGAAAGGACCCGATTCTAGAAACAATCCCTTATTGCTTTCGAATCTGAGACAGGAGGTATACCCAACTGTTTTTGGGTGTCCTATGAAGATGCATTTATCCGCTTTGGGTTTGAGCTTATTAGCCTGAAACTTTTTCACATAAGCGTCGCAGCCCCAAACTTTTAAGAAATGACAGCTTAGGTTTCCCTAAACCATAGTTCATACGGTGTCATCTCATCGGAATTACGTGGTGCCCTATTTAAAGTGAATGTGGTTGTCTTTAATGCCTAACCCATAAACTATCGTGGTAATTCGATAAGAGACATCATGGTATGCATCATATCCAATAGGGTGCAGTTATGATGTTCGGACACACCATCACACTATGGTGTTCCAGGCTGTATTAGTTGTGAAACAATTTCCACAATGTCTTAATTCTGTGCCAAACTCGTAATTCAGATATTCATCTCTATGATCATATCATAGATATTTTATCCTCTTGTCACGACGATCTTTCAACTTCACCCTGAAATTACTTGAACCTTTCAATAATTCAGACTCGTGATTCATCAAGTAAATATACTCAACATCTACTCAAATCATCTGTGAAGTAAGAACATAACGATATCCACTACATGCCTCAGCACTCATTGGACTGCACACATCAAAATGTATTACTTCCAACAAGTTGCTTTCTAGTTACATTTTACTGAAAACGAGGCTTTCAGTCATCTTGACCATGTGGTATGATTTGCATGTCTCAAGTGATTCAAAATCAAGTGAGTCCAAACGCTCCATTTGCATGGAGTTTCTTCATGCATATACACCAATAGACATGGTTCGCATGCCTCAAACTTTTCAAAAACGAGTGAGCCCAAAGATCCATCAACATGGAGCTTCTTCATGCGTTTTATACCGATATGACTTACGTGGCAGTGCCACAAGTAGGTGGTACTATCATTACTATCTTATATCTTTTGGCATGAACATGTGTATCACTATGATCGAGATTCAATGAACCATTCATTTTAGGTGCAAGACCATTGAAGGTATTATTCAAATAAACAGAGTAACCATTATTCTCCTTATATGAATCACCGTATTGCGATAGACATAATCCAGTCATGTCTATGCTCAACGCAAACACCAAATAACAATTATTTAGGTTTTAATACCAATCTCGATGGTAGAGGGAGCGTACGATATTTGATCAACCTTGGAAATACTTCCAACAAATATCGTCATCTCACCTTTAGCTAGTCTCCGTTTATTCCGTAGCTTTTATTTCGAGTTACTAACACTTAGCAACTGAACCGGTATCTAATACCCTGGTGCTACTAGGAGTACTAGTAAAGTACACATTAACACAATGTATATCCAATATACTTCTATCGACCTTGCCAGCCTTCTCATCTACCAAGTATCTAGGGTAATTCTGCTCCAGTGGCTGTTCCCCTTATTACAGAAGCACTCAGTCTCGGGTTTGGGTTCAACCTTGGGTTTCTTCACTAGAGCAGCAGCTGAATTGCCGTTTCATGAAGTATCCCTTTGTTCCCTTGCCCTTCTTGAAACTAGTGGTTTCACCAACCATCAACAATTGATGCTCCTCCTTGATTTCTACTTTCGTGGTGTCAAACATCGCGAATATCTCAAGGATCATCATATATGTCCCTGATATATTATAGTTCATCACGAAGCTCAAGCAGCTTGGTGGTAATGACTTCGGAGAAACATCACTATCTCATCTGGAAGATCAACTCCCACTTGATTCAAATGATTATTGTATTCAGACAGTCTGAGCACAAGCTCAACAATTGAGCTTTCCTCCCTTAGTTTGCAGGCTAAGAAAATCGTCGGAGGTCTTATACCTCTTGACGTGGGCACGAGCCTGAAATCCCAATTTCAGCCCTCGAAACATCTCATATGTTTCACGACGTTTCAAAACCGTCTTCGGTGCCTCAACTCTAAACCGTTTAACTGAACTATCATGTAGTTATCAAAACGTGTATGTCAGATGTTCGCAACATCCACAGACAACGTTCGAGGTTCAGCACACTGAGTGGTGCATTAAGGACATAAGCCTTCTAAGAAGCAATGAGGACAATCCTCAGTTTACGGACCTAGTCCGCATAATTGCTACTATCAACTTTCAACTAAATTATTTCCAGGAACATATCTAAACAGTAGAACTGAAGCGCGAGCTACGACATAATTTGCGAAGAACTTTTGACTATGTTCAGGATAATTAAGTTCATCTTATGAACTCCCACTCAGATAGACATCCCTCTAGTCATCTAAGTGATTACATGATCCGAGTCAACTAGGCCATGTCCGATCATCACATGAGACGGACTAGTCAACATCGGTGAACATCTTCATGTTGATCGTATCTTCTATACGACTCATGCTCGACCTTTCGGTCTTCTGTGTTCCGAGGCCATGTCTATACACATGCTAGGCTCGTCAAGTCAACCTAAGTGTTTCGCGTGTGTAAATTTGTCTTACACCCGTTGTATGTGAACGTAAGAATCTATCACACCCGATCATCACGTGGTGCTTCGAAACGATGAACTTTCGCAACGGTGCACAGTTAGGGGGAACACCTTCTTGAAATTATTATGAGGGATCATCTTATTTACTACCGTCGTTCTAAGTAAACAAGATGCATAAACATGATAAACATCACATGCAATCAAATAATAGTGACATGATATGACCAATATCATATAGCTCCTTTGATCTCCATCTTGGGGCTCCATGATCATCTTGTCACCGGCATGACACCATGATCTCCATCATCATGATCTCCATCATCGTGTCTTCTTGAAGTTGTCTCGTCATCTATTACTTCTACTACTATGGCTAACGCTTTAGCAATAAAGTAAAGTAATTACATGACGTTTATGTTGACACGCAGGTCATAAATAAATTAAGACAACTCCTATGGCTCCTGCCGGTTGTCATACTCATCGACATGCAAGTCGTGATTCCTATTACAAGAACATGATCAATCTCATACATCACATATATCATTCATCACATCCTTTTGGCCATATCACATCACATAGCATACCCTGCAAAAACAAGTTAGACGTCCTCTAATTGTTGTTTGCATGTTTTACGTGGCTGCTATGGGTTTCTAGCAAGAACGTTTCTTACCTACGCAAAAACCACAACGTGATATGCCAATTGCTATTTACCCTTCATAAGGACCCTTTTCATCGAATCCGATCCGACTAAAGTGGGAGAGACAGACACCCGCGAGCCACCTAATGCAACTAGTGCATGTCAGTCGGTGGAACCGGTCTCACGTAAGCATACGTGTAAGGTTGGTCCGGGCCGCTTCATCCCACGATGCCGCCGAATCAAGATAAGACTAGTAACGGCAAGCATATTGAACAAAATCAACGCCCACAACTACTTTGTGTTCTACTCGTGCATACAAACTACGCAATAGACCTAGCTCATGATGCCACTGTTGGAGAACGTAGCAGAAATTCAAAATTTTCCTACGTGTCACCAAGATCTATCTATGGAGTCATCTAGAAATGAGGGAGGAGTGGATCTACATACCCTTGTAGATCGCGCGCGGAAGCGTTCAAGAGAACGGGGTTGATGGAGTCGTACTCGTCGTGATCCAAATCACCGATGATCCTAGCGCCGAACGGACGGCACCTCCGCGTTCAACACACGTACGGAGCAGCGACGTCTACTCCTTCTTGATCCAGCAAGGGGGAAGGAGAGGTTGATGGAGATCCAACAGCACGACGGCGTGGTGGTGGAAGTAGCGGGATTCCAACAGGGCTTCGCCAAGCGCTGCGGGAGGAGGAAGATGTGTCGTGGGAGGGAGAGGGAGGCGCCAGGGCTTAGGTATGGTTGCCCTCCCTTCCCCCCACTATATATAGGGCCAAGGGAGAGGGGGGGGGGCAGCCTTGGCCCTTCCTCCAAGGAAGGGTGTGGCCAGGGAGGAGTCCATCCTCCCCAAGGCACCTCGGAGGTGCCTTCCCCCTTTAGGACTCTTCCTCTCCCTTGATTCTTGGCGCATGGGCCTCTTGGGGCTGGTGCCCTTGGACCATATAGGCCAAGGCGCACCCCCTACAGCCCATGTGGCCCCCCGGGGTAGGTGGCCCCACCCGGTGGACCCCCGGGACCCTTCCGGTGGTCCCGGTACAATACCGGTGACCCCGAAACTTGTCCCGATGGCTGAAATAGCACTTCCTATATATAATTCTTTACCTCCGGACCATTCCGGAACTCCTCGTGACGTCCGGGATCTCATCCGGGACTCCGAACAACTTTCGGGTTACCGCATACTAATATCTCTATAACCCTAGCGTCACCGAACCTTAAGTGTGTAGACCCTACGGGTTCGGGAGACATGCAGACATGACCAAGATGACTCTCCGGTCAATAACCAACAGCGGGATCTGGATACCCATGTTGGCTCCCACATGTTCCACGATGATCTCATCGGATGAACCACGATGTCAAGGACTTAATCAATCCCGTATACAATTCCCTTTGTCTAGCGGTACGATACTTGCCCGAGATTCAATCGTCGGTATCCCGATACCTTGTTCAATCTCGTTACCGGCAAGTCTCTTTACTCGTTTCGTAACACATCATCCCGTGATCAACTCCTTGATCACATTGTGCACATTATGATGATGTCCTACCGAGTGGGCCCAGAGATACCTCTCCGTTTACACGGAGTGACAAATCCCAGTCTCGATTCGTGCCAACCCAACAGACACTTTCGGAGATACCTTTAGTGTACCTTTATAGCCACCCAGTTACGTTGTGACGTTTGGCACACCCAAAGCACTCCTACGGTATCCGGGAGTTGCACAATCTCATGGTCTATGGAAATGATACTTGACATTAGAAAAGCTTTAGCATACGAACTACACGATCTAGTGCTATGCTTAGGATTGGGTCTTGTCCATCACATCATTCTCCTAATGATGTGATCCCGTTATCAATGACATCCAATGTCCATGGTCAGGAAACCGTAACCATCTATTGATCAACGAGCTAGTCAACTAGAGGCTTACTAGGGACATGGTGTTGTCTATGTATCCACACATGTATCTGAGTTTCCTATCAATACAATTATAGCATGGATAATAAACGATTATCATGAACAAGGAAATATAATAATAATCAATTTAATATTGCCTCTAGGGCATATTTCCAACAGGGGGAAGGGATCCTTTGGGCAAGCCTTGTTGAGGTCCTTAAAATCGACGCACAAGCGCCAAGATTTGTCCTTCTTTGGTACCATCACCAGGTTTGCTAGCCAGCCCGGATGTTTTATGTCTCTGATGAATCTGGCCTCCAATAGCTTGGCTAGTTCCTCTCCCATGGCTTGTCTCTTAGGTTCGGAGAAATGCCGAAGAGCCTGCTTGACTGGCTTGAATCCTTTTAGGATATTTAGGCTGTGCTCGGCCAGCCTGCGTGGGATTCCTGGCATGTCTGAAGGGTGCCAGGCAAAAATGTCCCATTTCTCGCGTAGGAACTCTCGAAGTGCGGCGTCTACATCAGGGTTTAATTGTGCCCCGATGGAAGCTGTTTTTGTAGGGTCCGTTGGATGGACATGGAATTTGACTATTTCGTCCGTCGGTTTAAAGAAGGTGGCCTTGGATCTTTTATCGAGTATCACGTCGTCCCTGTCCATCGTGGAGCACAGTGCAGTCAGTTCCTCAGCCGCTAGGGCTTCGGATAGTGCCTCGAGGGCCAGTGCGGCTGTCTTATTTTTGGTGCGAAGTGCTATGTCCGGATCACTAGCAAGAGTGGTGATTCCGTTGGGCCCGGGCATTTTGAGCTTAATGTACCCGTAATGGGGTATGGCTTGGAAGATTGTAAACGCCTCCCGCCCTAATAGAGCGTGGTATCCGCTACTGAACAGGGCCACTTGGAACGTGACCTCTTCAGACCTGTAATTATCCAGCGTGCCGAACACCACATCTAGTGTGATTTTTCCTGTACAGCGCGCTTCCCGACTGGGGATTATTCCTCTAAAGGTTGTGCTACTTCGCTCAATGCGGTTCCAGTCTATTTCCATTTTTCGAAGGGTTTCCTCATAAATGAGGTTCAATCCGCTGCCACCGTCCATGAGTACCTTGGTGAGTCGAAAGCCGTCCACTATTGGACTGAGGACCAATGCGGCTGGTGCTCGGGCTGTTCGGAATTTAGGTTCGTCACTGGCATTAAAAGTAATAGCCGCGTCACTCCATGGGTTTATTGTTGCCACGTGGTAGACTTCGGCAAGGTTGCGGAGTGTTCGTTTTCGCATATTATTTGATGCGAAAGTCTCGAAGACTGTTAATACCGTACTGGTATCCCTGGGCTGGTGCTCTGTGGCTTCTGGGGTTAGAAGATCTTCGCCACTTTTGGCCACCTGCCGGAGTATCCAACATGCTCTAAGGCTATGAGTTGGTGTGGCGCCCTCTGCACTGTGAATTTTACAGGGTCCATTGAGCCATCCCTCCAGTACGGTTCCATGCCCTGTAGAGGGTTTTTGCTTTTTGGTGTTTAACCCGGGTGTCTAGCGATAATGCACCCTTTTATTTCGGACTGGGTTTGTATTCAGGGCTGGATTGTCCCAAAATTTTATTTCGGTTTTCCAGGCGCTTTCCATCACACAGTACTTTCGTACTATGGACGCCATGTCGGCAAAGCGTGTAATTTCACGGCGACTTATGGCGTTGAGGATTCCCTTGTCCGTGCAATTATTGCAGAAGAATGAAATTGCGTCTTCCTCGCGGCAGTCCTTTATCCTGTTCATGACCAGGAGGAATCTGGCCCAGTAATGGTGTACTATTTCTTCGGGCTCTTGCCTAATTTGGGATAGATCGCTTATGTTTGGGTGGGTGGGTGGAATTGAATCTGAAACCTCACCCAATCTGAGACTCAGGGGCCAAGCAGTTTCCGAACTCGGAAGTTTGGATTCTTGGATGTTTTCCACTGAATCTAGCCCGCTGCCTGACTCTATGTTCAGGTCTTGAGTGATGCCCTCCCCTCCGCGAGTATCCGGCTTGGAGGGATCGAGAATCCGTACATAGCTAGTCCTTAAGATAGATGAAGGGTCGCCGCATTGTTCCTCCACCACTACAACGTGATGGGTGACCTGGGGAGAGTTGATCTCTCTCAGATCGGGTTTAGGCCCAATCTGATCGTAGTCTGTAGCGACTCCCAGGGCGGCGATGCGATCCAAGAGCTCGTTTAGGGAAGAGAGCTCCATTGGATCTAACTGCTCGGCGAGTTCCGAGTTGACGTGAAGATTGCTTTTGATGACCCGAGAAATCATCGTCGGCGCAGCGGCCGAACAAGCGGTCATAAGAAAACCACCTAGCCGGAGAATTTGGCCGACAGCCAAAGCTCCCTTAGCAACAGTGTCACCTTTAAAGACGGGATGAGGCATCCTTCCTGATGATGACGGCACAGCGGAACTCTCAATGAAAGCACCAATGTCGGTGTCAAAACCGTTGGATCTCGGGTAGGGGGTCCCGAACTGTGCGTCTAGGTGGATGGTAACTAGAGACAAGGGACACAATGTTTTTACCCAGGTTCGGGCCCTCTCGATGGAGGTAAAACCCTACTCCTGCTTGATTAATATTGATGATATGGGTAGTACAAGAGTAGATCTACCACGAGATCAAAGAGGCTAAACCCTAGAAGCTAGCCTATGGTATGATTGTTGTTCGTCCTATGGACTAAAACCCTCCGGTTTATATAGACTCCGGAGAGGGCTATGGTTACACAGAGTCAGTTACAATGGGAGGATATCTACATATCCGTATTGCCAAGCTTGCCTTCCACGCCAAGGAAAGTCCCATCCGGACACGGGATGAAGTCTTCAATCTTGTATCTTCATAGTCCGAGAGTCCGGCCAAAGGTTATAGTCCGGCTATCCGGACACCCCGTAATCCAGGACTCCCTCAGTATTACACCACAACGGTGGCCTGAACCAGTATAAACCTCGTGTCCCTTGTGTTGTTCATTGTTTCCAGCTTAAATCACGCGAGGAGATTGGACGTAGATTGGTAGAGGAGAGATCTTCGCGCGCACCCCAGTGTTCGAACCTCAAGGGTCTGCCGGAACCCGAAATCCGACACCGTCGACCTTGGCTGCTCCATCAACTCGAATCGGTCCAGAGAAACGGCGGCGACCTCCGCAGAAGACCTGCGACGGTAAGTGTTCTTCCTTTCGTTTCTCAGATGTGCATTAGGGTTTCCAGGCTCCTGCGTGTTCTTCATGGTTCATCGTAGTTCTTCGCAGTTCTTCCACCGCAGTTCTTCTTGATCCAAAAAGATATGTATGCTTGTGCGGTAGTGGTTTTGTGCCTACTCTTGATACTTACAGATCTCTTTCTCTGGTTCAAAGATCTTATTAGAACTCCTAGATTCATCTGCACTAAAAATTTTAGGTCTAGATTTTTCCCATTTTGAATAGCCATTTGATCCAAAATAATGCCAGGCAGTTAGGAAACTTGTTTGTCTCAACACTTAGCTGATTTTTGCTTTTCTCAAACCTCTATAGTCATGGCGGCTTATTGTGCCGGCTTACTTTTCCTTATATGTCATTAGCCCTTAACTAAGCCGTCATTACTTCCTTGTATTATCCTCATGTAACTGTTGCTTCCATCATTGAATTGAACCGGCATGTTGCCTTTCTTTTCAGTTTGTTTTTTGAACATCATGCCGTCCAAAGCGCCAACCATCTGCAACTGGGTTCCCTCAACCGTAACCGAGGAGCGTTTGAAGGAGTTCTTCACCATAGGGATTTTGCCACCAAGAACCTTCATGTCTTACCGTGCCCCTGACCTAGAGGAAGAATGACCCAATCTAAGAGATGGCAAAGTGATTGTTTTTACTGACCATATGAACCGTGGCCTCTCGCTGTCTGTCTCAAAGTTCTACAGAGAGGTCCTCCACTTTTTCAAACTCCACCCTCAAGATATTGGGCCCAATTCCATATCTAACATCTGTAACTTCCAAGTGCTCTGTGAGGTGTATCTTCAACAAAACCCGACTTTGGAGCTGTTTAGTGAATACTTTTATCTAAACCGGCAAAACGAGTTCACCAACGGCCTTAGCTTAGAGCTTGGAGGCATCTCAACTCAACGCTGGCAGGGCGCTGTCTTCCCCCTCATAGTCTTGTCGAGTCATCCAAAAGACTAGAATCAGACTTGGTTTTACTGCGAAGACATTTCACCGGCAAATGAGAAGCCGCTGCCGGGTTATCGCCCCGAACGTCTTGACTCCAAGTTCATGCTTCCTGACAAAATCATTGTCGCTAAACGTAAAGCTGATACCATCCATCAAAAGGATTAATGCTCTATTAGGGAATGGGTTAACTGGAGTTGATCTGACCTGCTGTTGTTTCTCATGGCGGGTCATCCCTCTAAGCCGTCGGTCAAAACTGATGTATGAGTATGGTGGAGGCCCGGATGACTCTCTTCGTCACAGCCCCGTTCAATTAACAGAAGAAGATATTGTCTCAATGTCAACCCTTCTGGTGAACGAGAAATACGAAGATTGTAGTATTGTCAGGTTAAACCCCTTCTGCAAGCTTAACCCGGTGCTAGAAGTAAGAATATTTTGAACTCTCTCCTTTGTATTTTTCCCAACCGTGTTGTTTAATACTTGCCTGACTTTTCATCTTTACCTGTCTGCAGGCCAATTCTGACTTTTGGAAAGTTAAATATGACCACGAGGCTGCCAAGAAAGCAAGAGCCGCAGCCATAAACGCCAAGAAAACGACCCGGAGGTCGAAAAAAAAGAAGAAGAGCACCGCTGAAGACATGATGAGACTTGAAGATATTTCTGGGTCGGAGGTAGCCCTTGACTGTCTTGGACAACTTTTCAATAATCTTACTGACACCGTTCATTTCCAGGATGACACTGGGCCAGTCAGGCCGTGGAAGAAGAGGTAACTATCATTTCCTCCGACTCAAAGCCCTTGCCAAGACAAAAAATTCAACGAGTGATCTGTAAAGTAAGGTTTTCTAACCCTTTAGTTCACTTGGATCCCAACTTTATTTTGAAAAAGCAGCAACATGAGAGCCACCGTCAAGCCCGGACAGAAGACGAACCGGTTGTTGTTCAACAAACTCCTCAGAAGCACCAGAATGGGGTTTACTTATTTTGTCCTTAACTCCGTTTAATGGATCCTTTCCCTTGCATTACTTTAACTTTATTTTATCTTTTCAGGAGGTGTCTCGCTCTTCTGGCGACTCATCGCAGACCCAATTTCCGGCCTTCAAGACTGCCCCTGGGTAATGAAAAATCCTCCTTTTCCCAAGTCGTTCGAATTGTATCTTTGAACTGACAGTCCTGCAACATTTCTCTTAGTGGCCAAGCTAAGTCCAAGAAGGCAAAGGCAGCTAAACCGGCGGAAGACCCGCTAATCCTTGCATCTGACCCGGCCAGGCCAACTTCTCCTCCATTAACTGACGCTCCAGGAGACCCGCCTGTCGATGCAGAAGCAAATCCTCCTGAGCCGTCGTTTTATGAGACCACCGTGAATCCTTCCGCAACTGGACCATCAAGCTCAGCCAACCCGCCATCACCGTCTGCACAAGACGTTTTGATCACCGGAAGTCGTTTTATTGAACCGGAGAATCCAACTGTGGTGGCTCGGTGTACTGGGAAACAAGACGCATTGGAGAGGCAGAAAGTGCGCTTTGATGTTGTCAATTACGACCATCTAAATGCCAACGATATCTTATTCGGCTATCTCAGCCATGTGCACTCCAGTCGCAACTCTGAGATCGAAATGGTCAAACAGTTGCAGCTGAAATATGAGGCATGTTCTTCCGGCTTACCTATATATTCCACCAGCCCCCAAGTTTTCAGATTATGAGAGAACCGGAATGATCTGTAGACTTTATAATATAGGGCAATACTTTTACCTTGGAAACCTTTCTTGAGTTCAATAGAACAGAGCTTTACCTGTAGTCCCCAAGGGCCGGTTCATTTTGATCATAAATGAGCCGGTACTTTAAATTGTCTTGTACCGTATTCAAAGGACTTAATACTCTGGCTTAACTTTGAGAAACTTGCTAAACTGCATACATTAGCCCCCAAGTGCCAAGTGGTTTTTTGTAAAGTACTTGGGACTTAAAGTATGTCTTTAGGGTCTTAAAAATTTGTTTTGGCATACATTAGTCCCCAAGTGTCAAGTGGTTTTTTTGTAAAGTACTTGAGACTTGAATATTGATTTTTGAACTTTAAGCAAATCTTGACTCATCTGAGTGTTTTTTGCAGAATGCCTTATCTGAACTGAACGCGCAATTGACTGATGCGAAGACCCGGTTAGCGAGTCAAGAGGCAGAAATCAAATCTGCTAACTCCAAACTGCAAATAAGTCTCTCTGAGACGGAAAATTTAAAGACCAGCTTCACCGCCAAGAAGAAAACCTGGGTAGAGGAAAAAACGCTTCTGACACAACGTGCCGAAAAGGCCGAAGCAGCCCTTGAAGAGGTTTCAATAGAACTGAACACTTTAAAGGGCCGAGTGTCTCAAATGGTGGCCGCCATCTTTGGTATGCCGTCTGTCTTTAGTCTGGTGTACTTTTTACTGATCTGGAATATAAACTGCCAGCTGACTTTGTGTATAAAATATGTGCAGGCCCACGAAGCAGAAACCTGAGCCAAGATCCTTTGATAAAACTGAAGGCAGTGTATACCTTAGTAGAACAACTGTATATTGGTGCACAACGGGCACTTGCCGCCATCTCTCCTGCCAACCAAGGACCCAACCAGCTCAGCGACGTCTTGAAGAAACTGTCAATCATGCCTGCCAGATTTCAAGAAGTGAAACGCTCCTGTGCGCGAGCCGGAGCTTTGACTGCTCTGAGCCGTTCCAAGGCTTGGGTGCCAGACCTAGACCCGGCGGACGTGGCCAGAGGCTATCCCACCATGAAGGAAGACGGATCTCCCTTTGAGCAGGATGACTTTATGGCTTGCGTGCGCGGAGTCCGACCTCAGGCAAC
The DNA here is from genome assembly GCF_003073215.2 of Triticum urartu. NCBI lineage: Eukaryota > Viridiplantae > Streptophyta > Magnoliopsida > Poales > Poaceae > Triticum > Triticum urartu. The sequence goes on along the minus strand of NW_024111652.1, from coordinate 38,015 downwards.
TACCCTTGGAGATGACACCAACATCGACAAATACCACCCGGGTTTTGATGTTGAAAGTAAGAAGATGGCAACTCCCTCATACAAGGTGACCGATTTAATCCCGCCTGTCAGAGAAAATACATTTGCCCCAGAAGTTGACCCGGCCGACCTGATCAATGAAGAAGTAGAATTTGTCGCCGTTAATGGTTTTGACTGGTCAAAACACAACTTCCAGCCAACTGAGGGCGGTGAACCGACGAGGGAGGAGTAATAACCATCTTCATTGGCTTATAAAAAGCCTTGTAATAATTTAGCTGCGAAAACACTGAATGCCTTGCCTATGCCATCGTCCATAAAACACTGTGTGTGACTCTGTGTGTCCTAATGGCAATATATGCATTATATCTGATGATTGCTTCTGCAATATTTTAACTCTATTCCTGTAGATACAAGAGAAAAGACTGGCTTGGAGGCTTAGAACCGAACGGGTTAAAACACCCGGCTTATAGCCAATATGTTTATTATAATAGGAAACAGAAACAGATATAAATAAAGGAAAAGGCTGAAACTAACCCTTTGGTTAATGCAGTAGGCAATATAAATAACAGCCATACTTGTACCTTTGATCCTTAGACCACCAGCTTGAATAACCTGGGTAATGAAGTTGATAACTCAATTTTCCTGAGAAATCAATGCCTTTGAATACTTTAATGATCATCATACCTTGGTAGCTTTGTTGTTAAATAGACAAGTCGGCGAAGAAGATCATGCTAAGTATTTGAAATAAGAAACTAAAAGGCAAATAACAGGTAACAAGTATGATTTAACCTTATACTTAAAAGATTGGTGGCTTCTGATTCGAATACGATCAGTAAACCAGACCAAAGGGGTTAAGCTAAGGTTCGAATATGACCATATAGCCCCCAGTGGCTGTGGCGTTGAGCCGATCAAGAGGGTTCCGACAGCTATGTTCTCTTTGGTTCGAATACGACCTATGTTTGAACAGGAAGCCCCCAAATGACCTTGAGAGGTTTTTAACGACCCTGATTCGAATATGATCCAAGTCGGACCCAAAAGGGGTTAAGCTATGATTCAGATACGATCAAGAAGCCCCCTAGTGAGTTTGGCCTTGAGCCGATCAAGAGGGTTACGACAGCTATGTTCTGTTTGGTTCGAATACGACCTATGTTTGAACAGGAAGCCCCCATGTGACCATGATATTGCAGCTGGATTCGAATACGATCATAAGTTGGACCAAAAAAGGTTAGACTTGATTCACATATGATCAGTTCCTTAATAGTCATTTGAAAATAAGAAATAACAAAGATGCATAATCTTTGAAGAGAAAAGAGACCGATGGTCTTACTTTATTGCTTATCATGGTATATACAATGTTAAAGTATGTTCATGAAGAGAGTCGGTGGCTCAAGTGTAGTATGGCCAAAGTTGAGCAATGTTCCACGGCCGGCGGGTCTCCTCCTCCGACTTACGTGAGTCTTTGTGCTTTCGAACGTCAATGAGGTAATATGACCCATTGTTTAAGTTTTTGCTGACCACAAAGGGTCCTTCCCAAGGTGGGGATAACTTGTGTGCATCTGACAGATCCTGGATGAGCCAGAGCACCAGGTCCTTCCTGAAAAGTCCTGGACTTAACCCGGCGGCTGTGATAACGGTGCATGTCCTATTGATATATTGCTGAGTGAGTCGCTACTAAGTCTCGTTCCTCATCTAACAAGTCAACTGCATCCTGTCTGTCTTGTTCATTATTAGCTTCAATATAAGCCGCCACACGGGGTGAGTCATGACGGATGTCACTAGGCAGCACTACTTCTGCACCATACACCATGAAGAAAGGTGTGTAACCTGTGGACCTGTTCGGTGTGGTGTTGATACTCCATAGCACCGAGGGTAATTCCTCTACCCAACAACCTGGTGTGCGCTGCAGGGGAACCATAAGCCGGGGCTTGAGACCTTTTAAAATTTCCTGATTCGCTCTCTCAGCTTGACCATTGGGCTGAGGATGAGCTACAGAAGAAACATCAAGCTGGATATGCTGATGTTGACAAAACTCCTCCATAGCCCCTTGGGACAGATTAGTGCCATTGTCAGTGATAATGCTGTGTGGAAAACCAAAATGGAAGATCACCTTTTTCATGAACTGAACCACTGTGGCCGTGTCACACTTATTTACGGGCTCCGCCTCAACCCACTTAGTGAATTTATCAACTGTCACCAAGAGATGTGTCTTTTTATCCTTAGACCTTTTGAAAGGTCCCACCATGTCAAGCCCCCAGACCGCAAACGGACAAGTGATTGGAATCATCCGGAGCTCTTGAGCCGGCACATGTGCGCGCCGTGCGAACTTTTGACATCCATCACATCTGCTGACCAAATCCTCTGCATCAGCGTGAGCCGTTAACCAGTAAAAACCATGACGAAAAGCCTTGGGCACCAGAGATTTTAACCCGGCGTGATGACCACAATCGCCTTCATGGATCTCACGAAGTATTTCTTGGCCTTCTTCGGGGGAAACACACCGCTGAAACACTCCAGAGACACTGTGATAGTATAGTTCTCCATCTGAAATCGTCATTGACATAGACCGCCAGGTTATCTGTCGAGCCAAAGTCTCATCCACTGGCAACTCTCCCCGGGTCATGTAAGCCAAGAACGGCACTATCAAATCTGGGATGACATGAAGAGCCGTCACCAACTGCGCCTCCGGGTCAAGAACGACCAAATCTTCTTCTATGGGCAACTTGACAGACGGGTTTTGCAAAACATCCCAAAAGGTGTTAGGTGGTTCCGGCTTGCGCTGAGACCCCAACCGGCTTAAAGCATCAGTCGCTTCATTCTTCCTTCGGTCAATGTGCTCCACCTGATAACCTATAAAATGCCCTGCAACAGCATCAACCTCCCGGCGATAAGCCGCCATGAGAGGATCCTTGGAATCCCACTTGCCTGATACCTGTTGAGCCACTAAATCTGAGTCGCCAAGACATGCCAAGACATCTGACCTGGCTCAAACTCATCTCTTTTGCCACTCGACGACCATGGAGCAAGGCTTCATACTCTGATGCGTTGGTAGTGCAAGGAAACATCAGCCGTAACACATAACAAAATTTGTCACCTCGACGAGAGGTTAAAACAACTCCAGCCCCCGAGCCTTCCAACTGTCTGGACCCATCAAAATGAATAGTCCACTACGTGTTGTCTGGTTTCTCTTCTTGCATCTGCATCTCCGTCCAGTCATTAATGAAGTCAACCAGTGCTTGAGATTTGATCGCAGTACGTGGGACATACTTCAACCCATGAGACCCAAGCTCAATGGCCCACTTGGTGACTCGTCCAGTGGCTTCTCTGTGTTGAATGATGTCTCCCAAAGGAGCAAAGCTGACCAGAGTTATTGGATGACCCTGAAAATAATGTTTAGGCTTCGGGCTTGCCATAAACACCCCATATACGAGCTTCTGCCAATGTGGAAATCGTTGCGTGGATTCAATTAACACCTCACTGACGTAGTAAACCGGCCGTTGAACCGGATGTTCCTTGCCAGCCTCCTTGCGCTCCACCACAATAGCCACACTAACAGCTCGTGAGTTGGCGGCCACGTATAACAACAGCGGCTCTTTCTCACCTGGAGCAGCAAGAACCGGCGGCTCAGCAAGCTGTGTCTTCAGATCTTCAAAAGCAGAGTTTGCCGGACCGCTCCAAACAAAATCATCTGTTTTCTTCATCATCTGATACAAAGGCAACGCCTTTGATATGTCTCCGTCGTATATACTTTTCCAAATACTTTTGCCCTTGTTTTGGACTCTAACTTGTATGATTTGAATGGAACCAACCCGGACTGACGCTGTTTTCAGCAGAATTGCCATGGTGTTGTTTTATGTGCAGAAAACAAATATTCTCGGAATGACCTGAAACTCCACGGAACATCTTAGAAAAAACAATAAAAAATCCTCGCCAAAGATGAAGACCAGGGGGCCCACACCCTTCTCACGAGGGTGGGCGCCCCCTAGGGCGCGCCCCCTACCTCGTGGGCCCCCTGGAAACCCTCCGACGCCAACTCCAACTCTATATATTCGCTTTCGGAGAGAAAAAAATCAAGAGAGAAGAAATCATCGCGTTTTACGATACAGCCGCCGCCAAGCCCTAAAACCTCTCGGGAGGGCTGATCTGGAGTCCGTTCGGGGCTCCGGAGAGGGGGATTCGCGTCGTCATCATCAACCATCCTCCATCACCAATTTCATGATGCTCACCGCCGTGCGTGAGTAATTCCATCGTAGGCTTGCTGGACGGTGATGGGTTGGATGAGATTATCATGTAATCGAGTTAGTTTTGTTAGGGTTTGATCCCTAGTATCCATTATGTTCTGAGATTGATGTTGCTATGACTTTGCTATGCTTAATGCTTGTCACTAGGGCCCGAGTGCCATGATTTCAGATCTGAACCTATTATGTTTTCATGAATATATGTGAGTTCTTGATCCTATCTTGCAAGTCTATAGTCACCTACTATGTGTTATATGTGTTATGATCCGGCAACCCCAAAGTGACAATAATCGGGACCACTCCCAGTGATGACCATAGTTTGAGGAGTTCATGTATTCACTATGTGTTAATGCTTCGTCCCGGTTCTCTATTAAAAGGAGGCTTAATATCCCTAAGTTTCCAATAGGACCCCGCTGCCACGGGAGGGTAGGACAAAAGATGTCATGCAAGTTCTTTTCCATAAGCACGTATGACTATATACGGAATACATGCCTACATTACATTGACGAATTGGAGCTAGTTCTGTGTCACCCTATGTTATGACTGATACATGATGAACCGCATCCGGCATAATTATCCATCACTGATCTGGTGCCTACGAGTTTTCCATTTACTGGTTTACTCTTATTTACTTTTCCGCTGCTACTGTTACAATCACTACAAAATACCAAAAACATTACTTTTGCTGTCTTTACTTTTGTTGCCGCTGCCACCACTATCATATTACTTTGCTACTAAACACTTTGATGCAGATACTAAGTTTCCAAGTGTGGTTGAATTGACAACTCAGCTGCTAATACTTGAGAATATTCTTTGGCTCCCCTTGTGTCGAATCAATAAATTTGGGTTGAATACTCTACCCTCGAAAGCAGTTGCGATCCCCTATACTTGTGGGTTATCAGCCTTCTCCCCTAGCCGGCTTATGAACCGACTCGAGGCAGCAACACGACCCACCAGCCGTTGAACGTCATTGATGCATGTTGGCTTGGCCAGGGATGTAATTGCCTTGATTTTCTCCGGGTTAGCTTCAATTCCTCGGTTGGACACCAAAAAACCCAAGAGCTTGCCGGCTGGGTCTCCAAAAACACACTTAGCTGGGTTAAGCATCATTTTGTAGACCTGGAGATTATCGAAGGTCTGCTTCAGATCTGTGACCAAAGTTTCCTCTTTCCTGGATTTTACCACTATATCATCCACATAAGCATGAACATTACGCCCAATTTGATCATGAAGACAATTCTGCACACACCGTTGGTAAGTCGCCTGGGCACTCTTGAGCCCAAAAGGCATGGACACATAGCAGAAAGCTCCAAAAGGAGTGATAAAAGCCATCTTCTCCTGATCTTTGACTGCCATTTTAATCTGATGATAACCCGAATAAGCATCCAAGAAACTCAAACGTGCGCAACCCGCCGTAGCATCGATGATCTGATCAATACGGGGGAGGGCAAAGGGGTCAGCCGGACAAGCCTTGTTTAAATCGGTGTAATCCACACACATATGCCAGGTGCCGTTCTTTTTTAGTACAAACACCGGGTTGGCTAACCATTCTGGGTGAAAGACTTCTATGATGAATCCGGTCGCCAAGAGCCGGGCCACCTCTTCTCCGATGGCATTGCGCCTTTCTTCATTGAACCATCGGAGAAACTGTCTAACAGGTTTGAACTTTGGATCAATATTGAGAGTGTGCTCAGCGAGCTCCCTCGGGACACCCGACATGTCAGAAGGTTTCCATGCAAAGATGTCCCGGTTCTCACGGATGAACTCGATGAGCGTGCTTTCTTATTTGGGATCCAAGTTTGCATTGATGATGAACTGCTTAGATGAGTTGCCTGGCCCAAAGTCAACCATCTTGGTGTCATCAGCTGATTTGAACTTCAACACCGACTCATGCTCTGTTGTTGGTTTCTTTAATGACGCCATGTCTGCCGGGTCAACGTGATCCTTGTAAACTTGTACTCCTCTGTTGCACAAATAGACTCAGCATAGGCAGCATCACCTTCTTCACACTCCAAGGCTATTTTCCGGCTCCCATGCACTATAATGGTGCCTTTATAACCCGGCATCTTGAGCTGTAAATACACATAACACGGCCGGGACATGAACTTGGCATAAGCCGGCCATCCAAATAGAGCATGATACGGGCTTTTGATCTTAACCACCTCAAAGGTTAATTTTCTGCTCTGGAATCATACTCATCTCCAAAGGCTACTTCCAGTTCAATCTTACCAACCGGGTATGCCAACTTGCTAGGTACCACACCGTGAAAAACAGTGTTGGATTGTTTAAGGCTCTTATCAGTCAATCCCATCCGGCGGAACGTCTCATAATAGAGGATGTTGATGCTGCTACCTCCATCCATGAGTACCTTAGTGAATTTATATCCACCAACCTGAGGCGTCACTACCAAGGCGAAGTGACCCGGATTATCAACCCGGGGTGGGTGATCCTCTCTGCTCCACACAATAGGCTGCTCTGACCAACGTAAGTAACATGGAATCGCCGGCTCAACGGCATTGACGGCCCTCTTGTGAAGCTTCTGGTCCCTCTTACATAAACTAGTGGTGAATACATGGTACTGTCCACTATTCAGGTGTTTTCGGTTGCTCTGATATCCAGACTGTTGTTGCTGATTACCTTGGCCGGGTTGTGTATTATATCCTCCTTGGTTACCAGGATGGCCCTGACCGTGAAATCCTCCTCCACCTGAACCGACGCCCAGGCCTTGGAAAGTACCTCCACCTGAACCGCCACCTGGGCCGTGACCTCCATCAAACGTGTTTGAATTTTTAAACACCTTCATGATCGTACAATCTTTCCACAGGTGGGTTGCTGGCTTCTCCCGGGTGTCGTGCGTTGGACAAGGTTCATTCAATAGTTGCTCAAGGGTGGGACCTGACCCGCCCGACCGAGGGGGTTGTCTGCCCTTGCGCCGTTGATTTCCACCCTGTGCATTGGTGTTAGTAACAAACTCATCAGCTTTACGTTTATTACCTCCTTGATTTGCCGAGTTATGCTGGTGACCCTTGCCATTGCCGTTCTTCTTTCCCTTTGCTGTTTTTTCTTTGTCAAACACCGGGTCTTTGGTACAATCAGAATCAACATACTTGACGAGAGCCGCCATCAACTGGCCCATGTCATTACAGTCACGCTTGAGCCGCCCCAACTTCTGCTTCAGAGGCTCAAAACGGCAATTTTTCTCTAACTCAAAATTGCTGAGCCGGCATCCATCTTATCAGATGAATGTATTATCTCCTTGACCCGGCGCACCCAATGGGTTGTAGACTCATTGTCCTCTTGCTTACAATTAGTTAGGTCCACAATCGACATAGGCTGCTTACACATGTCTTTGAAGTTCTGGATGAACCGGGCCTTTAACTCCGCCCATGAGCCGATAGAATTGGGCGGCAACCCTTTCAACCAAGTACAAGCTGTCCCTTCCAACATCATAGTGAAATACTTGGCCATTGCTGCGTCGCTGACTTCCCCCAACTCCATAGCCATCTCATAACTCTCAATCCAAGCCCCAGGCTGCAAGTCGGCCGTGTAATTAGGCACCTTACGGGGCCCCTTGAAGTCTTTTGGTAAACGCTCATTACGTATGGCTGGCACCAGGCAAGGGACGCCTCTGGTTCTTGTGGTCACCCCTGCCTCAACTGAGGTCGTTGGGTAAGCCGGAAAGGTCTGATGAGCCACCTGCTCTGCTGCCAGTTGAACTTCTCGTTCCGCCTCTTGTCGAATCCTCTCCTGATCCGCCAAGTTAAAGGCTTCGGCCCACACCGGCTCATGCCTGTGTGGCCGGTTGCGGCGTTGAGCATTGCTTGACATGTCTGCGGATTCCATATGCCTACTGTAGCTCGGGCTCCGGCTTGCGCGAGGAGTTGAATGGATCCTGTCTCGACTGTAGGAGTACGCATCCTGCTGTGCTAGAGCTGTTTGAAGAAGTTCTCTTACCCTCTGTGTTTCGACCGCCGCCGGTGAGACACCTTCCATTGGGAGAGCCGCCAAACGAGCCGACGCTGTGATGAGGTTTTCCAAGGGGTTGGAGAAGTGACCCGATGGTGTTGGTACGTAGTGAGGCGGAGCGGTGACGATACGAGGTGGTTCCATCGCACGCGGCTGGACTGGTGCGTCGGGTGTCGTGATCCGGTGTGCCTCCGGCGGGTTGCTTCCCCCAGCTCTGGGTGTATGGAATAGGTTCCTAGGATCAAGCATCAGAGGCAGACGTGACTGAGTTTTCTGATTCCTTCTCATCATGAGCTCGTTTGACGCGTTCAGATCCACCGAGAGCCGAAAGGTCTCTGCTTGAAGCTGTTGAGCACGAACGTCCAGGGCCGCCCGTTCCGCTGCCATCCTGACTTCCTTTGCGGCCAGATTTTCCTTAGCTTGCACCATCTCTTCACGTACACGTACCACCTCTGCGTCATGCTTGGTTTTATCCGCCGGCTCTACCACAACAGTTAACATGGTTGTCAGTTTATCCGTGAGGTCCATTAGAATCTGAGTCGGGGGGTGCGCGGGGTCTCCTGACCCGGCTGCGGCCGACCCGGTAGCTGTCGCTGCTGCTGCTGTGGAGTTCTTCCCGGGCTGTGTCCCTGCCATGCAGACTCCGGTCCAATTCAGCGGCTCAAGGGGGTTCGGAATACTGCTGCCATCGGAACAGCCCCCGAGCATGCCATCCTGCAGCTGGTACAAAGAGTCCGTCTCGCCCGTTGATGATGCAGTGTCAGAACAGACGGCCGTCTCACCGCCCTCCACCGATCCTTCAGAGTATTCACCGTCGTGGACGCAGCCTACGAAGGCATGCTTCACAACAGATTGAACACAGGTGGTCCTTGCACGCTGAGCCGTTTCGATGAGGTTGGTGTGGATGTCCGGCTCAGGGCCTGACTCGCCGATCCGGCCGATGAAGACGTGAATTTCGCCAAAGGGGACCCTGTACCCGTACTCAATATAGAGCTTGCCGTGAAGACTCTTGGTCATCCGGCCCACAGCGTATCCCTTGAGCCGATCGAAGTTGTCGTTCAAGAACTCAAATCCACTGTGCGCTGGCCCCACGGTGGGTGCCAACTGTCGTGGATTACACCCGGGGCGGTAACCCAGGGTGGAGTCAAGACGTTCGGGGCGATAACCTGGCAGGGCCTTCTCGTTTGCCGGTGAAATGTCTTGGCAGTAAAACCAAGTCTGATTCCAGTCTTTTGGATGACTCGGCAAGACTATGAGGGGGAAGACAGCGCCCTGCCGGCGATGAATTGAGATCCCTCCAAGCTCTAAGCTAAGGCCGTTGGTGCACTCGTTCTGTCGGTTCAGATAAAAGTATTCTCTAAACAGCTCCACAGTCAGCTCTCGTTGAAGATACACCTCACAGAGCACTTGGAAGTTACAGATGTTAGATATGGAATTGGGCCCAATATCTTGAGGGTGGAGTTTGAAAAACTGAGGACCTCTCTGAAGAACTTTGAGCCGGGCGGTGAGAAGCCACGGTTCATATGGTCAGTAAAAACAATCATTTCGCCATCTCTTGGATTGGGTTGTTCTTCCTCCGGGTCAGGGGCATGGTAAGACATAACGGTTTTCGCTGGCAAAAACACTATGGTGAAGAACTCCTTCAAACGTCCCTCAATTACGATTGAGGGAACCCAGTTGCAGATGGTTGGCGCTTTGGACGGCATGATGTTCAAAAAACAAACTGAAAAGAAAGGCAACATGCCGGTTCAATTCAATGATGGAATTAATAGTTACATGAGGATAATACAAGGAAGTAATGACAGCTTAGTTAAGGGCTAATGTCATATAAGGAAAAGTAAGACGGCACAATAAGCCGCCATGACTATAGAGATTTGAGAAAAGCAAAAATCAGCTAAGTGTTGAGACAAACAAGTTTCCTAACTGCCTGGCATTATTTTGGATCAAATGGCTATTCAAAATGGGAAAAATCTAGACCTAAAAAGTTTAGCGCAGATGAATCTGGGAGTTCTAATAAGATCTTTGAACCAGAGAAAGAGATCTGTAAGTATCAAGAGTAGGCACAAAACCACTACCGCACAAGCATACATATCTTTTTGGATCAAGAAGAACTGCGGTGGAAGAACTGCGAAGAACTACGATGAACCATGAAGAACATGCAGGAGCCTGGAAACCCTAATGCACATCTGAGAAACTAGCCTTTTGCTGTCTGGGGATTGGATATGGTTGGACCTATGAGGACCGGTAGGAGTGGATTTACTCATGTGCTTGTAGCAGTCGACAAGTTCACCAAGTGGATTGAAGCCAAGCCTATCAAGAACCTTGAAGCCAGTACTGCTGTCAGCATCATCAGAGAGTTAACATTCAGATATGGTGTTCCACACAGCATCATCACTGACAACGGGTCAAACTTCGATTCCGATGAGTTCAGAACTTTCTATGCTTCCCAAGGTACTCGAGTCGACTATGCCTCAGTCGCCCACCCCCAGTCGAATGGGCAAGCTGAAAGAGTAAATGGATTGATTCTCAAAGGACCCTGACAGATGCATGTCCTCAAACACGCAGCAGGAGCCTGGGTCGATGAACATCCATCAGTATTGTGGGGATTGAGGACAACTCCCAATCGGTCGACTGGCAGAACCCCATTTTTCTTGGTTTATGGAGCCTAAGCCGTACTTCCGAGTGACTTGCTCCACAATGCGCCCTGAGTCAAGCTTTTCTCAGAAGAAGAAGCAGAACAAGCACGGCAAGATGCAGTTGATCTCCTGGAAGAATAAAGAGAGATGGCCTTGATCCGATCAATCATCTATCAGCAAGACCTGCGTCGATTCCATGCCAGAAACGTGAGGGGTCGAGCATTTCAAGAGGGAGATTTGGTTCTCCGAGTGGATCAGCAGAAACCACACAAGATTGTTCCCTCTTGGGAAGGCCCCTTCGTTGTCACCAGAGTGCTCCACAATGGAGCGTACCACCTCTACGATGTCGAGCACAAGAAAGACGAGCCGCGCGCTTGGAATGCGGAGCTGCTCTGCCCCTTTTATACTTAAGCACTCAGTCTGTTGAGATGTAATAAGAAGCACCTTTGTAGTTTGTTTATCAAAGACAAGAGTTTTTACTGTCTTCTGAAAATGATTTTCGATTGCTTATGTTTGTTTATGAAATCTCCGAGTGGGTGCCTTAGCTGCGAATCCATTTCGCCTAAGTTTAAAAAAATCCTACCGAGTGATGAGCAAGACTCTCACTCGGGAGCTTAGCTGCAGTCCAGTACTTGCCTAAGTTGAAAAAATCCTACCGAGTGGTGAGCAAGTCTCTCACTCGGAGGCTTAGCTGCAGTCCAGTACTCGCCTAAGTTGAAAAAATCCTACCGAGTGGTGAGCAAGTCTCTCACTCGGAGGCTTAGCTACAGTCCAGTACTCGCCTAAGTTGAAAAAATCCTACCGAGTGGTGAGCAAGTCTCTCACTCAGAGGCTTAGCTGCAGTCCAGTACTCGCCAAAGTTGAAAAAATCCTACCGAATGGTGAGCAAGCCTCTCACTCGGGGGCTTAGCTGCAGTCCAGTACTCGCCTAAGTTTCAAAAATCCTACCGAGTGATGAGCAAACCTCACACTCGGGAGCTTAGCTGCAGCCCAGTACTCGCCTAAGTTTCAAAAATCCTACCGAGTGGTGAGCAAACCTCACACTCGGGGGCTTAGCTGCAGCCCAATGCTCGCCTAAGTTTCAAAAATCCCACCGAGTGATGAGCGAACCTCACACTCGGGGGCTTAGCTGTATCCCAGTGCTCGCCTAAGTTTCAAAAATCCTACCGAGTGATGATCGAACCTCACGCTCGGGGGCTTAGCTGCAGCCCAGTGCTCTCCTAAGTTTCAAAAATCCTACCGAGCAATGAGCAAACCTCACACTCGGGGGCTTAGCTGCAGTCTAGTACTTGCCTAAGTTGAAAAACTATCCCTATCCGCAAGGACGGCGAGGTGCAGGTCGATTGCAAACCTCTCCTCAGAGCTGCGCCACAAGTACAATGTCCTCTCCATCCCTATCCACAAGGACGACGAGGTGCAGGTCGACTGCAAACCTCTCCTCAGAGCTGCGCCACAAGTACAATGTGCGCTCCATCCCTATCCGCAAGGACGACGAGGTGCAGGTCGACTTCAAACCTCTCCTCAGAGCCGCGCCACAAGTACAATGTCCGCTCCATCCCTATCCGCAAGGACGACGAGGCGCAGGTTGACTAAGATATCTCCCTCAGAGCTGCATCTCAAAGAATATTCTGAGTGAGGAATAAGTTCCACTCGAAGGCAAACGCAAGCACATGCAAAAGATAAACCAGGATCATATAAAGTCTCAAGAGTTTCAGGACGAAGATAAAAATACTCGGGCGTTAGGCCCGAAGGAGTTTAACGGTTACAAAAACCACTCGGCATTCCGACGAAAATTTAAAAGCAAGTTTAAGTATCAAGTTTGTTCACTCGGCAGGAGGAGGACTTGCAGGCTCGACAAACTCGTCCAAATCAATCCTGTCAGCAATCCGAGTGGCAGCAGCAATGAAAGTCTCCATGAAGGACTGGAAGTCATGCCTTTTTGTGTTGGCGACCTTGATCGCCGCCAGCTTCTCTTCTCGAGCTTCTCTGCAGTGGACCCTGACCAGTGACAGAGCCATGTCAGCACCGCATCGGGCAGAGGACTTCTTCCATTCCTGCACTCGACCGGGGACCTCATTGAGTCGATCCACCAGAGACTCGAGATCATTCTGAAGCGTTGCCCTTGGCCAGAGCAATGAGTCGATGCATGAAACTGCAACCTTCAGACAGGCAAGATAACTTGTAACACTGGCGACACGGGATTCCAGTCGAAGCACATTCATGGCAGCCTCGTCACCAACTAGAGAAAGGATAGGGTCCAAGCCCGTCTCGATCCGTCCAGTCTCCTCTTCAAAGTTTTGGCAAAATTCTACAGAGTCAAGGAGTTAATGAGTCGACTGGTTAGGTCAAACTTGCAAACAGTAAAACAGTCGGGTAAAAAAGGGGTACCTTCGAGCATAAGAAAGAGTTTCTTAGCGAGAGCTTTCAGATAAGCCTCCAGATCGTTCCTCCTGCGAGTCATGCTTTCCAGCTGGTCGTTCAGAGCCACTTTATCTTTTTTCAGACGAGTTGCCTCTTGATTTGGATTCAGTGAGAGACGACTTCAGCTTGTTGATTTCTTCCTCCAGCGCTCCGACCGAAGCCAATTTCTTGTCAGCAAGGGCAGTCTTCTCCTGAGCTTCCTTCTGCGCAGCTGCAAGGTCCAAGTCCTTCTTCTCCAGGGCCAGCCTCATTTTATATGCAAAATACACATTTAGATCAAACAAAAGAATGAAGAGATAACTTGAAGGATGGTCAAGATAAGCAGTCAACAGGCTGTTACCTTCTGTACGAGCAACTTCATCTTGAGCCTTCTTCAAGTTTTGCTGAGCCAACTCCAGGTCAAGGTTGAGTTGCCTTTGCTTTTCCTCAAATTCGGCAAACTTGGAGATAAGCGAACAAGATTTCTACAGAGAGTAAAAGACATATCAATCAACAAGATCAAAGATTATCTACTACCGAGTGAATAAAACTTTAAGACTACTCACACCTCAACCGACTGCCAGTAGTCGACTGCGGTCTCGGGGACTACACCCAGTGGGTGCACTTAGCGTGCCCCCACTGGTTTGGATTCCACTCGGTCGGTCCGCCCAGGCCGAGTAAACAAAAGGGGAAGTGCTCAGACCCGAACTGACTGCCAGCAGTCGACTGCGGTCTCGGGGACTACACCCAGTGGGGGCACTTGGCGTGCCCCCACTGGTTCGGATTCCACTCGACTGCACCCAGTGGGTGTATAATCTCAAAGTGCAAGACAATGAAAGATTGCGCAAAGGAAAATATTCGGGTATCATATCCTAAAAGAACAAGTTCAGTCGGAAGTTGACTTACCTGGACATTGGCTCGAAGAGCCGCACTGGCGTCATAAGCAGCCGGACTGCTTTCGTGCACCGCCTTCACCCGCTCCATCATTATGCCAGCCTGACGAATAGCCTCCGCAGCGGCGTCCGACTAGCTTTCTGGAACATGATGAGTGGCAAAGAAGGGGATAGATGATCCAGACGCAGTGGCTTGGAGATCCGAGGCATGAAGTTGGATGGTTGAAACAAGCTCTGGAATAGTTGACGATGCAGGACATGCACTCGACACTAGGTCAGCAAAGGTTACGGAAACCTTGCTCGCATCTTCGAGCCATTGAACTACTCGCTCCGCCGCCGGCTCTGACTGGGATGTCTTGCTAGCTGTTGCCTTCTTCTTCCTGGGCCTCAGCGGCACGTCCTCGTCATTATCCGGAAGCTCAATGACATTGGGAGGGGCTGCAAAGATATCAGCCGACCCCAGATGAGTCACCAGAATTTAATCGACCGAACAATCGAGAACAAGATCACGAGGATTGTACCTGGGTTGGAGGTGACCGCATCTTCCATGTCCTCATCTTCATACTGACGGGTAGAAGTCCCAGAAGTAGCAGCACTACAAATTTCAGAATACAGACGGTCATGTTTGACGAAATGAGTCGAGTCAAATCTAGATTCATACTAAAACAAGAAATCAAGTCCACCTAATACCTGGAAGCAATGGGGATGGCCACTTTGATCTTTGGCAAGGCCTTTGGCGGTTTGGACGGCATAGCTTTCGGTTGCTTCGACGCCTTTTCAGTCGGCGCTGGAGAAGACATTTGAGGGCACTTCGACGACTGCCCAGTTTGCGCGGTCGCTTTGCTGCGTGCGCTTGCTGGATCGTGGGAAAGCTTGGATCGTTTTTCCCTACGAGGAAGAGAGTCAACCTCTTCTTCATCACTTGGGTCGTCGCTGTCCTCGTCCTTTTCATCGTCAGAGTGCCACTCGCCGCTTTCACCTCCACTCGCTTCTCCCTCTAGGTCTTGCTCCTGCTCCCCGTTGGGCATCGAGTACATCTCAGTCAAGGCCTAGAAGACAACAACCAAGATAGGATATAGTCGGATGACAGCAAACAGCTACTTGATAATTCAAGAGAATACTCGACCATGTGGAGTCATGTCTTGTCGGTCTCGTATGAGTTGTTGAGTGGAGGAATCCTCCGGGATCCCCTGGGGTTGTCTTTGTTGCCAGTAATACTCTTCAGCCACCATTCCAACGTAGCATCATCGACATACTCTGGATGGATCCGAGTGGTGTCGTTGGTGCCCGAATACATCCACATAGGATGGTCACGAGCTTGAAGCGGTTGGATGCGTCGCCTGAGGAAGACCTCCAACAGATCCGTACCAGTTACCCCATCACGGACAAGTTGAAGTACTCGCTCAACCAGCACTTTCACTTGCGCCTTCTCCTCTAGGATCACATTCAAAGCAGAGGGCTTCTCCACTCGGTCCATGGAAAAGGGGGGAAGTCCAGTCGACTGACCCGGAGTCGGCTGGTCCTTGCAGTAGAACCAGGTCGACTGCCACCCTTGGACCGATCCAGGAAGGATCATGGCTGGGAAAGTACTTTTACTCCTCATCTGAATCCCAAGACCCCCGCACATTTGAATCACTTGCGTCCTCTCATCACTCGGGTTGGCATTCTTGATCGACTGAGAACGGCATGTGAATATGTTCTTGAAGAGCCCCCACTGTGGCCGACAACCAAGGAAGCTCTCACACATGGGCACAAAAGCAGCAAGGTACACGATGGTGTTCAGGGTAAAGTGGTGGAGTTGCGCCCCAAAAAACTTCAAGAAACCTCGAAAGAAAGGGTGGGGAGGCAAGGAAAACCCACGGTCGATGTGAGTAGTGAGGAGAACGCGCTCACCCTCCTGTGGCTGCAGCTCGGTCTCGTTCCCCGGGAGTCGTGCCGATTCGTGGGGGATTAGTCCCCCCTCGACTAGGTCGTCGATGTCGTCCTGGTGGATCATCGAGCGAATCCAGTTGCCCTGGATCCAGCCCGGCGGCAGGCTGACCCTCGAAGAAGATCCTCCCCGGCCGGACTTCTTCCCCTTCGCCTTCGTTGTCGCCTTCTTCACGCGCTCCAATGCCACCGTCTTCTCCTTCCCCATCGCGGCGGGCAGAGCTCGAACGGGGCAGCGGCGCTGGAGAAGGAGCAGATGCAGCGGAGAAAACTAAGAGGGAAAGAGAAGAACGAAGACGCATTGTTCAAAGAAAACCCCGGGCCGACACTTTATATGGGGCCGCTTCCGAGTGGCTGACCTATGGGTCCGGATGACCTAATCAAATCCCGCAACAGTCGCGCGCGAGGTACGTTGCGAAAAAGGTGGCGTGGTGATCGAGGCGGACTCACCTAATCCCTTACGATTGCTGCGGCCTCCCCTGTCCCGCGCGCTTCCCCTAAATCAAATCCACGATATTCGCGCGCAGCAGGGCAATCTGTCAGACGGAATATCTTCTCCATATCAATACTCAAGACATCACAGTAAAGTTAACTCGGCAGATTCAAGAATGGATCAAGGCGACTGAAAAGGAGTTGAGATCATTATGGTTGTTCGCTTGGTCACAATAAGTCACTACCGGAGCATGGAAATTGAATCGGAGGAATTCTCAACTCCTTCTCCACTCAAGCCCTGAACCATTCGGGGGCTAATGATGAAGCTATGTACCTAGGGTAGGGTCATAGGCTTGACCTAGACTTCCTCCCCAAGTACATCACCCTAAACCCAGCAGCATTCAAAGAGTACCATCATCCACTCGACCAGAGACATTCCACTCAGAAGAATCAATGTCACTCGGCCATCACATAAATCACTCGACAAACAGGAGATCTGAAGCCACTCTACATAGCAACGGTCGAGCGTTTACTCATAGACTTAACTATCATTTATAGCACTTTAATACGGACGTTACCTGTAACGCTCCTTCTTTATGTACATTGAACCCCGCATAACGGAGGGGAGCTGGGGTCCTGGCACACTCTATATAAGCCATCCCCTCCTCTAGGACAGGGGTTCACATCTTTTGTAAAATCACACATGCATATAATCCAGTCGACCGCCTCAGGGCACCGAGATGTAGGGTTGTTACTTCCTCCGAGAAGGGCCTGAACTCGTAAACTCGTGTGTACAACTACTCCATAGCTAGGATCTTGCCTCCTCATACCTACCCCCCATTCTACTATCAGTCTAAGATCCACGACAATGACCTCTCCAAACCCACTTTCATAATTATCACAATAGGATTCAACACCCTCCAAAATAGTGGGATCATTACTTCCTAAAGTTGACACTCTTCCAAACCCACTTTCATCAATATAACCATCATAAATAGGAGGCATGCTATCATCAAAATAAATTTGCTCATCAAAACTTGGGGGACAAAAAATATCTTCTTCATCAAACATAGCATCCCCAAGCTTGTGGCTTTTCATATCATTAGCATCATGGATATTCAAAGAATTCATACTAACAACAATGCAATCATGCTCATCATCCAAAGATTTAGTGTCAAACATTATAATACATTCCTCTTCTAACACTTTGGCACAATTATCGGAATCCTTATTTTCACGGAAGACATTAAAAAGATGAAGCATATGAGGCGACCTTAATTCCATTTTTGTAATTTTCTTTTATAGACTAAACTAGTGATAAAACAAAATAACTAAAAGATTCGTTTGCAAGATCTAAAGATATACCTTCAAGCGCTAACCTCCCCGGCAACGGCGCCAGAAAAGAGCTTGATGTCTACTACACAACCTTCTTCTTGTAGACGTTGTTGGGCCTCCAAGTGCAGAGGTTTGTAGGACAATAGCAAATTTCCCTCAAGTGGATGAACTAAGGTTTATCAATCTGTGGGAGGCGTAGGATGAATATGGTCTCTCTCAAGCAACCCTGCAACCAAATAACAAAGAGTCTCTTGTGTCCGCAACACACTCAATACAATGGTAAATTGTATAGGTGCACTAGTTTGGCGAAGAGATGGTGATACAAGTGCAATATGGATGGTAGGTATAGGTTTTTGTAATATGAAAATATAAAAACAACAAGGTAGCAAGTGGTAAAAGTGAGCGTAAACGGTATTGCAATGCTTGGAAACAAGGCCTAGGGTTCATACTTTCACTAGTGCAAGTTCTCTCAACAATAATAACATAATTAGATCATATAACTGTCCCTCAAGATGCAACAAAGAGTCACTCCAAAGTCACTAATAGCGGAGAACAGACGAAGAGATTATTGTAGGGTACGAAACCACCTCAAAGTTATTCTTTCTGGTCGATCTATTCAAGAGTCCGTAGTAAAATAACATGAAGATATTATTTCCGTTCAATCTATCCTAGAGTTCATACTAGAATAACACCTTAAGACACAAATCAACCAAAACCCTAATGTCACCTAGATACTCCAATGTCACCTCAAGTATCCGTGGGTATGATTATACGATATGCATCACACAATCTCTGATTCATCTATTCAACCAACACAAAGAACTTCAAAGAGTGCCCCAAAGTTTCTACCGAAGAGTCAAGACGAAAACGTGCGCCAACCCATATGCATAAGTTCACGAGGTCACGGAAGTCGCAAGTTGATCACCAAAACATACATCAAGTGGATCATGTGATATCCCATTATCACCACAGATAAGCACATGCAAGACATACATCAAGTGTTCTCAAATCCTTAAAGACTCAATCCGATAAGATAACTTCAAAGGGAAAACTCAATTCATCACAAGAGAGTAGAGGGGGAGAAACATCATAAGATCTAACTATAATAGCAAAGCTCGTGATACATCAAGATCGTGTCGAATCAAGAACACGAGAGAGAGAGAGAGAGAGATCAAACACATAGCTACTGGTACATACCCTCAGCCCCGAGGGTGAACTACTCCCTCCTCGTCATGGAGAGCGCCGGGATGATGAAGATGGCCACCGGAGAGGGATTCCCCCCTTCGGCAGGGTGCCGGAATGGGTCCAGAATGGGTCTAGATTGGTTTTCTCTGGCTACAGAGGCTTGCGGCGGTGGAACTCCCGATCTAGGTTTCTTTCTGGAAGTTTGGGTATATATAAGAGGTGTTGGAGTCGGGAACAAGTCAGGGGGGTCCCCGAGGCGGCCACGAGGTAGGGGGCACGTCCAGGGGTAGGGCGCGCCCCCACCCTCGTGGTGGCCTCGGGACTCTTCTGGCCCATCTCCGATACTCCGTGGGCTTCTTCTGATCCAAAAATGATCTCCATGAAATTTTAGATCAATTGGACTCCGTTTGGTTTTCCTTTTCTGCGATACTCAAAAACAAGGAAAAAACAAAAACTGGCACTGGGCTCTAGGTTAATAGGTTAGTCCCAAAAATCATATAAAATATCATATAAATGCATATAAAACATCCAAGGTTGATAATATAATAGCATGGAACAATCAAAAATTATAGATACGTTGGAGACGTATCACCCGGGTCTATTTTCCATCATATAAGTTTCCGATCTACAATTCTAGTTTCCTATTTACTTTCTTTGCAATCTTTTACTTTCTGTTCCATAAACTAAAAATACCAAAAATATTACTTTACCGTTTATCCATCTCTATCAGATCTCGCGTGCAAATAATTGTGAAGGGATTGATAACCCCTTTATCGCGTTGGGTGCAAGGTTGGTGTTTGTTTGTGCAGGTATTCGGTGGCTTGTTGCATTTTCTCCTACTCGATTGATACCTTGGTTCACAAAACTGAGGGAAATAGTTACTCTACTTTGCTGTATCAACCTTTCCTCTTCAAGGGAAAAACCGACGCAAGCTCAAGAGGTAGCATGGCCATTAGGACGTTCTTGTTAGTCTGCCACCGACCCTCTTTGCCGTCTGCTAGCAGACGGCAAAGCTTCTATGACGTTAGCTAGCAGACGGCAAAGAGCAGGCTAACGGCAAACACCTTCTTTGATGTCCGCTCTATCTTTGCTGTTAGCTCTCTGTAAGCTGATGGCAAAGACCTTCTTTGTCGTCAGCTAGCAGACGGCAACGAGCTGGCTAACGACAAAGATCCTGATTCTAGTAGTGCGTGGTCGTCTCGCCAACTATTGCTTCTACAACTATTGCTAACTCATAGCGATAAAGTAAAGCAATTACATGACGTATGCATTTCATACAATAAAGAGACAACCATAAGGCTCCTGCCGGTTGCCTCATAACTTACAAAACATGATCATCTCATAAAATAACGTATATCACATCATGTCTTGAGCATATCACATCACAACATACCCTGCAAAAACAAGTTAGACATCCTCTTCTTTGTTCTTGCAAGTTTTACATGGCTGCTACAGGCTTCTAGCACGAACTGTTCTTACCTATGCACAAAACCACAATGGTGTTTCGTCAAGTTTGTTGTTTTAACCTTCTTCAAGGCCCGGCCGCAGTCAAATTGATTCAACTAAAGTAGGAGAAACAGACACCTGCCAGCCACCTTTATGCAAAACTAGTTGCATGTCTGTCGGTGGAACCGGTCTCATGTACATGGACATGTAAGGTTGGTTCGGGCCGCTTCATCTTACAATACCGCCGAACCAAAATAAGATGTTGGTGGTAAGCAGTATGACTATCACCGACCACAACTCTTTGTGTTCTACTCGTGCATATCATCTACACATAGACCTAGCTCTGATGCCACTGTTGGGAATCGTTGCATGGAAAAACAAAAAAATTCTACGCACACGCAATGATCTATCCATGGAGATGCATAGCAATGAGGGGGGAGAGTGTGTCTATGTACCCTCATAGACCATAAGCAGAAGCGTCTCACAACGTGGTTGATGTAGTCGAACTTTCTTCGCGATCCACCGATCGAGTACCGAACGTACGACACCTCCAAGTTCTGCACACGTTCAGCTCGGTGACGTCCCTCGCCTTCATGATCCGGAAAGATGTCGAGGTAGTAGATGAGTTCTGTTAGCACGCCGGCATGGTGACAGTGACGGTGAAGATATCTACGTAGGGCTTTGCCTAAGAACTATGAAAATATGACCGAGGAAGTAAATGGTGGAGGGGGGCGCCCCTCACGGCTAGGCAATTGTTTGGTGTGTGCTAGGGGTGCCCCCACATATATATAGGTGGGAGGGGGAGGGGACAGGCCAGGAGGTGCCACAAGTAGGATCGAATCCTACTTGGGCTCTTCCCCAGCCACGCTCCCTGCCATATATATCGGAGGGGGAAGGAAAGAGGGGGGAGGGGGAAGGAAGGGGGAATCATATTCCCTTTCTTTCCTATCCTTCTCCACCTTGGCCGGACCATATGGGGGGCGCACCAGCCCCATGTGGCTGGTGCGTTTCCCCTCTTGGCCCATAAGGCCCATATGTTTTTGCCGGGGGTGCCTGGAACCCCTTCCGGTGACCCGATATGTACCCGGTACCCTCCGCAACACTTCCGGTGTCCGAATACCATCATCCTATATATCAATATTTACCTATCAACCATTTCGAGACTCCTCATCATGTACGTGATCTCATCTGGGACTCCTAACGACATTCAGTCACCAAATCACATAACTAATATAATAATATATCGCCATCGAACATTAAGCGTGCGGACCCTACGGGTTCGAGAACTATGTAGACATGACCGAGACACCTCTCCGGTCAATAACCAATAGCGGAACCTGGATGCTCATGTTGGCTCCTAAATATTCTACGTAGATATTTATCGGTCGAACTGTTATGACAACATACATAATTCCCTTTGTCCATCGGTATGTCACTTACCTGAGATTCGATCGTCAGTATCTTCATACCTAGTTCAATCTCATTATCGGCAAGTCTCTTTACTTGTTCCATAATACATCATCTTGTGACTAACTCCTTAGTCGTTTGCTTGCAAGCTTATGATGTGTAGTACCGAGAGGGCCCAGAGATACCTCTCCGATACTCGGAGTGACAAATACTAATCTCGATCTATGCCAATTCAACAGACACGTTCGGAGATACCTATAGAAAATTTTTGTGATCACCTAGTTACATTGTGACATTTTATAGCACACAAGGCATTCCTCCGGTATCCGGGAGTTGCATAATCTTATAGTCAAAGGAATATGTATTTGACATGAAGAAAGCAATAGAAATAAATTGAACGATCATTATGCTAAGCTAACGGATGGGTCTTGCCATCACATCATTCTCCTAATGATGTGATCCCATTGTAAAATGACAACACGTCTCCATGGTTAGGAAACCTTAACCATCTTTGATCAACGAGCTAGTCTAGTAGAGGCTGATGTTGCTTCAAGCTATGTCGGTATTTCCCCAAAGAGGATGGGATGTTGCAGCACAACGGCGGTATGTATTTCCCTCAGATGTGAAACCATGGTTATCGAACCGATAGGAGAACCATGCAACACAATGTAAACAGCACCTGCACACATATAACAACTTCTCGCAACCCGACGTGTTAAAGGGGTTGTTAATCCCTTCCTGGGTACGGCGCCTCAAGATAGGCAAACGTACGTGAGGTAAATTTGTAGTAGATTGATAGATTGAACGCGAAATAAAATAAATAAGGATAAATTGCAGCAAGGTATTTTTGGGTTTTTGGTTTAATAGATCTATAAATAAATGCAAAGGAAAAGTATATCGCAAAGGCAAATATATGAGAAAGATACCCAGGGGCCGTAGGTTTCACTAGTGGCTTCTGTCGAGGAAAATAGCAAATGGTGGATGAACAAATTACTGTTGGGCAATTAATAGAACTTCAAATACTCATGACGATATCCAGGTAATGATCATTACATAGGCATCATGTCCAATGTTAGTAGACTGACTCTTGCCTGCATCTACTACTATTACTCCACACATCGACCGCTATCCAGCATGAATTAAGTTCATGGAGAAACAGAATAATGCAATAAGAACAATAAAATGATCATAAACTCAAAGTTCATTGGATCCCAACAAACACACTTCAAAAATGGGTTACATCATATGGATCTCCAAGAGACCATTGTATTGAGAATCAAGAGAGAGAGAGGAAGCCATCTAGCTACTAACTACAGACCCGAAGGTCTACAAAGAACTACTCACGCATCATCGGAGAGGCACCAATGGAGGTGGTGAACCTCATCCGGGATGGTGTCTAGATTGGATCTGGTGGTTCTGAACTCTACGGTGGCTGGATCAATATTTCGTCGACTCCCCTAGGGATTTGGGAATATTGGGGTATTTATAGAGCAAAGAGGCGGTCCGGGGGGCACCCGAGGTGGGCACAACCCACCAGGGCGTGCCTGGGCCTCCTAGCGTGCCTAGGTGGGTTGTGCTCTCCTCGGAGCACCCCAGGCGCAGCCAGGGCCCATTATGTTCCTTCTGGTCCATAAAAAATCTCCATAAAGTTTCGTGGCATTTGGACTCTGTTTGATATAGATTTTCTGTGATGTAAAAAACATGGAAAAAACAGCAACTGGCACTTGGCACTATGTCAATAGGTTAGTACCAAAAAATGATATAAAATGACTATACAATAATTATAAAACACCATATGATGTAACTCTTTTGCGGTGTGTTCAGGGGCGGAGCCAGGATTTGACCATAGGGGGGTGAAGAAGACAATGAACCTATATAAAGTTTTTTTTCTGACAGTGACCATACAGACAGGAACACCAGATTATATGTATTTTGTAACTAGAAAAATGTATTAGTTTTTCGCATTAGTTTGTAGTGTAAATTTTAGTCATGCCAAAATATTCGATCGGTTGTTTGTATATGAACTAATTTCACATTTAAGCTCTCATGTATGCGAACGAGTATATTGATTTCTAATTGGACTGACATACAAACCCAGATGATAGAATTAGTGCATGCCTAATTTTGGGTACTACCTATTTTTGAGAACAAATCAAGAAATTGCAACCCTAATTAATGTCATCTAAGCAAGAAGTTTCTGGACTTCTCGAGACATGTGCGGATTAGTTCATCACAGTATCAATCTGCGAAGGATTCAACGAGACTCACCGCAGCGCTGATCCGTTGTGTAGATGCCCTTGTCGAACTTCCCTTGGCGGCTACGCAGGCAGCGTGCGTGCGTTCGTCACCGCCGCCGAAGCGATCGATGAAGGATGCGATCAATGGAGGATGCCCTGGATCGATCGTGGTCTGGTGGGCTTTCCTACTAGTGTGGGCTAACCAAAAGATAGAGATGGGCTTTAACTTGCAAGGTTCCGGGCTTCAAGCCTTGACGCACGGTTAGGGGGGGGCAGTTAGTCGAAAATCTATTTGACCGAGATTATAATCTCCTTACGTAGATCAAGGCACTTAACATACGACGCAGCCGTTGGGGGGCGTGGCCCCCGCTCGTCCCCCCGTAGCTCCGCCCCTGGGTGTGTTTGTTGGGATCGATGAACTTTGAGTTTATGATCAGATCTTTCTTTTTATATCCATGAAAGTATTTGAGTTTCTTTGATATCTTTTATGCATGATTGCTTATAGCCTCGTACTTCTTCTCCGATATTTGGGTTTTGTTTGACCAACTTGATCTATTTATCTTGCAATGGGAAGAGGTGCTTTGTAGTGGGTTCGTTCTTACGGTGCTTGATCCCAGTAACAGAAGGGGAACCGACATGTATGCATCGTTGCTACTAAGGATAAAACAATGGGGTCTATCTCTACATAGATAGATCTTGTCTACATCATGTCATCATTCTGATTGCATTACTCCGTTTCTCCATGAATTTAATACACTAGATGCATGCTGGATAGCGTTCGATGTGTGGAGTAATAGTAGTAGATGCAGGCAGGAGTCGGTCTACTAATCTTGGACGTGATGCCTATATAATGATCATTGCCTGGATATCGTCATGATTATTTGAAGTTCTATCAATTTCCCAACACTAATTTGTTCACCCACCATTTGCTATTTTTCTCGAGAGAAGCCACTAGTGAAACCTATGGCCCCCGGGTCTCTTTCTCATATATTTTCCTTTGCGATCTATTTTTCCTTTGCTTTTATTTTCAGATCTATTAAACCAAAAATACAAAAATACCTTGCTGCAATTTATTGTTATTTATTGTATTTGGCGTTCGATCTATCAATCTACTACAATTTTATCTCACGTCTGTTTGCCTATCTTGAGGCGCCGTACCCGGAAGGGATTGACAACCCCTTTAACACGTGCGGTTGCGAGGATTTGTTATCTGTGTGCAGGGGCTGTTTACGTTGTGTTGCTTGGTTCTCCTATTGGTTCGACAACCTTGGTTTCATCACAGAGGGAAATACCTACCGCCGATGTGCTGCATCATTCCTTCCTCTCTGGGGAAATACCAACGTAGCTTCAAGCGACATGACTTAGTAAGGTTATTTTGTCATTTTGGAGGAAAATAAGCTAAGTCTATGTCATTTTGGAGCAAAACCAAGGTTATCATGCCATTTTTTACCTAAGTATGCTAAGTATGTCATAAATGAACTAAAGAAGCTATGTATAGCTCATTTTGAACTAACCTAGGTAGTTATGCCATTTTTGAGCTAACTAAGCATATTTTGTCATTTTGGAGGGAAAAATGCTAAGTATAGGTCATATTAAGCTATCCTAGGTAAAGTACGTCAGTTTGGAGCTAAGTAAGGTTATTATGTCATTTTCTTTTCTTTTGAAACCTGTGACAGTGGGAGAGGCTCCCACTGTGAAATATATTACCTTTCAAACATTTACATTACATTGTACAAGGTGTTTACAAGGGGCAACCCTGACCACTTTGTGGCAAGGGGTGGCAAGACTAACAAAAGCAGACTAGTCGGAAGGAAGGGAGTCTAATAAAAGGAAAATGAAGTCCTTCATATTTTCTTTGACCCTATATTGAAGAAGACCAAAGTCTGTTTTACATCTTAGTAGCCAAGAGTTGTAGGAGGGGTTGATTTGTCTGAATAATTTGTCATTCCTCTCCTTCCAAATACTCCAAGATGCCTGAAGGAATGCCTCCATGAACATAGGTTTATTCCAGTTTTTCTTGGCCGTTTCCAACCAGGGTAGTCGCGTGCTATGTTGTTCTTGATTCATCCCAAGTATGGACCAGCACTGTTTACTAAATGGACAGTTGAGGATCATGTGATCAACATCTTCTTGGGCATGACCACAAAGGAGGCAGCGTAAATCGTCTCCAACATTATAATGCCTTCGCTTGAGCATGTCTCTAGTATTGAGGCGATCGGAGAGGAGAAGCCAGCCAAATACTTTGATCTTGACTGTAACTTTGGATTTCCACAACCAATGGTACGTTTTGTGATCTTTGATATTTCTGAAGCAGAACTTATAGAACCTTCTAGCAGTGTATTCAGTTCTCCCCCAGATATAAGACCAAACATCTTTTATGTTGAGCCCATTGTCCAAGGTGTCGTGGGCAACAAGGTGTTGAATATTTCTGACCTCATCATGCGCTTGCATGGATAAAGGAAGGTGGAACGCCTCATCGAGGGAGGTGATAGTGAGAAACTATTGCACAGATATATCTTCATTTCGAGCAAAGGAGAAGGCCCTTGGGTGTGAGTCAGATAAGATATCTTCAAGCTATAGGTCCTTCCACATGAGTACTTTGTCGCCACGGAAAACCTCCACTTTGGATATGCCACGATAGATTGGAGTTAATTTAAGAACATCTCGCCACCAAAACGAACCACAAGGGTCGGAAGCATGTGGTATCTTGTCAGAGTAGTAAGTAGACCAAATGAGGTCAACCCAAGGTAGGTCATGATGGTTGTAAAATTTGTGCAAGTATTTGAGTAGGAGGGCGTTACTTTGGATCTTTAAGTTGATGATCCCAAGACCTCCACTATCTATTGGGCGACAAATCCTATCCCAGGCAACCAAGGAGTTGCATTTCTCCCCTTTCTCAGTTTTCTTAGTCCAGAGGCATTTCCGACGGATCTTATCAAGTAGCTCCAAAATTTTGGGGGGGAAACTTCAACGTGCATAAGGCGAAGATGATAAGTGAGGTGATGACTGTGTTTACCAAAGATAGCTTTGCTCCGTACGACATCATCGCCAAAGTAGAAGTCATTCTTCGTTCAACAGAGCACACCACTGGCATTAGGTCTTGAATGGAGGGTTTATTAGTGCCAAGGGGCAGACCAAGGTAGGTGAAAGGCATGTTTCCAATCTTACATTCAAAAATACCAGCTAGCTCACTTGTAAGATCATCATCACAGTTTATTGGTATAAGTGTTGATTTATGAAAGTTTATTTTGAGTCCAATGGAGATGGCAAAATCATTGAGGATCCCTTTCATAGCGCGTGCTTGGTTGGGGCATGCCGGCATGATAATTATTGTGTCGTCGGCGTATTGAATAACCGGGTAATCATGCTGACCCTGCCTATCAAAAGGCAGGCTGATCTTCCCCTGTCGGAACGCGTCATTAATGGCAGCTTGAAGCAGATCTGTGGCGATGACAAAGAGAAGGGGGGACAGGGGGTCTCCTTGTCGGACACCACTTTTGCAAACAAACTGTTTTCCTGGGACACCATTAAGAAGTACCGAGGATTTCCCAGTGGAGAATATGTTTTTGATCCAAGACAGCCATTTGTCGTTGAATCCCATATGTTTCATAATTTGAAGCATAGCCCCGTGTTGTATTGTATCAAAGGCTTTAGCGAAATCAAGCTTGAGAAGTACGATTTTTTGCTTCGAGGTTTGACACTGGTGGATATACTCAAAGGCCCAAGCGAGACAGTCTTGTATAGTTCTTCGCTTAATGAAACCATATTGATTGCGATCAACTATTTTTAGAATGATCTTTTGTAGACGGTTGGCAAGAAGCTTAGTTATCACTTTGAGACAGCAATTTAAAAGAGTGATAGGCCGAAAGTCATTTACTATTTTAGGTGAAGAAACCTTAGGTATGAGAGTGATGAAGCCTTCATTGATGCTTTCCAAATTTAGATTCTCTTCATGGAACTGATCACACAACCTATAGAAGTCTTCCTTAATGATGTGCTAGCAAGATTTAATGAAATGTCCCGTGAAACCATCCGGTCTAGGCACTCTATCAGCTGGCATTTCTTTTATGACATCGTCAATTTCTTGCCTTGAAAAAGGTGCTGTGAGTTGATCCAAATCTTCTCTTCTTTTGATGATATTGGGAAGATCGAATTTCATTTGGTAATTACAATAGGTCCCAAGCCTTTCTTTGTATGTGCGATAAATTAGGGCCTCCTTTCCTGCATGGTCTTTCACAGTTGTACCATTATCAAGCCGAAGAGAAGTGATTGCATTTCTTCTATATCTCTCGGATGCAAGTGCTTTAAGGAATTTTGGGTCTTCATCCCCAAATTTAACCCAACGGATAGTACAGTGCTTCTTCCAATA
Organism: Triticum urartu; assembly: GCF_003073215.2. Taxonomy (NCBI): domain Eukaryota; kingdom Viridiplantae; phylum Streptophyta; class Magnoliopsida; order Poales; family Poaceae; genus Triticum; species Triticum urartu. The sequence goes on along the minus strand of NW_024111652.1, from coordinate 9,527 downwards.
TTGTTTCTGGTAATTTAATAACCGAAGGATGTGCTTCTTCAGGATTTTCCTAAAATTGCTTTCTGGTATAGTTAATGATCTTTTGTTTTCTCTAGCATCAAGATCTGCCAAGGTGGAGTTAGAATTCTGTATGGCAGTGGTAAGCTTCGAAATATGTTTACTCCAGTGCTTGAGTTCGTATCTTAGCATTTTGAATTTTCAGCAGAGAATTGTGGCAGCATTAGTAGAGTTAACTGGTCTAGTCCAAACATCAGAGACCAATTCCATAAACCCAGGATGTTGCACCCAGAAAGATTCAAACCTGAACAAGTTACTTTTTGGTATAGATGTTTCAATGGTGATGACACAAGGAATGTGATCGGAAACAGGTTTTCCTAGGGGTTTAACCATGGTGTTTGGGTATGAAAGAGTCCAGTTATTAGAGGTGAGGAACCAATCAAGTTGTTCTAACAAGGTCTCATCCTGCATATTACTCCAAGTATATGCTCTGCCTTTTATTGGAAGTTCAATGAGGCTTTGAGATCTAATGAAATCATTGAACGTGATCATGTCATTAATGTTACCTCCTGGTTTATTACGATTTGTAGGGCTTCGAATATAATTGAAGTCACCAATGAGTAGCCAATCTTCAGTAGTGGGGATATTTAGATTTAAAAGCCAGTTTGTATAATCCACACGTAAATCGCCTTGACAAGGCCCATAGATATTCACAAGAGTCCATTCTTGGGCTGACTGAGTAGATTTGAATTTGATAACCAGTGAAAATTCTTCTGCAATAATAACTGTACCAGTAAAGATGGAGCTGTTCCATATGGTCACAATACCTCCAGAAGCCCCTCGAGAGGGTATGTAAGCAAATTTATCAAACCTTCTAGGACAACAAGATTTATGGAACATATTATCAAAGGAGGGCTTTTTAGTTTCTTGCAAGCAAATCACAGCACAGCCACTAGATGAAATAGTGTTCGAAAGAGCCAAAAGCTTAGGATTGGAGTTTAGGCCCCGGATGTTCCAACAGAGGACGTTCCAATTTGAAAGTAGTACCATTACAAGATAAAAAGAAAAGCAGTAAAACTTAAGCATTAGAGGGACCACCCGCTTGCTCACCTAGGAGCATTTTTTAGTACGCTCTTCAGGAGGGATTGCACGCTGGTGAGAGCCAATCGCCTGAATCTCCGAGATTAACAGTGGTGGTGGCACATCAGCATCCTGATCCTCAGACAGCTCAGTGATAACCACGGTAGATGCCACATAGGGGATGATCATAGGTTTAACTTTTGATGTCTTGGCCTGGCTGTCAGTGATAAGAGGCACTTTAAATCCATCATACTTGTTGGATCGGCTAAACTTAGTTTATTATGCCATTTTTTACCCAAGTGAGCTAATTATGTCATAAATGAACTAGCTAAGCTAAGCATAGATCATTATTGAGCTATCCTAGGTAGTTATGCCATTTTTTAGCTAACTAAGCATATCAAGTCATTTTGGAGGAAAAAATGCTATGTATAGCTCAATTTATAGCTATCCTAGGGAAAATATGTCATTTTGGAGCTAAGTAAGGTTATTATGTCATTTTCGAGGAAAATAAGCTAAGTATAAGTAATTTTGGAGCTAAGTAGGTCATTTCTTAAGCTAAGTATGCATTTGTTAAGCAAAACACTTGGGAAAACTTACCATCATCACGGAGGTGAAGGACCGGTCGGGTTTGCCCTAGTGCTAGACGGAAAAGGACCGGTCGGGGTCGGGGTTGCACCAATGCGAGGCGGAGAAGGATCGGTCGATGCTTGTCGGGAGGCATGCTGCACCAAAGATCATTTGCAATGTCTTGTTAGCATGATGCAACTGAAATGTGAATACTAGTAACTAATGACCATTCAAATGAAACTCGCCGTGTCCGCTATACCAATCTGGGGCATCGGTGGAGGGGTCTGACCGTTTTTCTCGCACACGGACTGCACATTTTGTTTTCATAAGTCAGTCATATTAGTTAATAATGAAACGAACATTACATGCGTGATTTGGCTAATATGAAGGAGAAACTTACCACGAGGAGCTCGTATAGGGCCCGGTGAGACGCGTCGTTCCGGTTCCTCTCCGCCTCCAACAGACTAGTTGTCCTCTCCTCCAACTCCCTCTCCCTCTACTTAGCCTGCATGTTTGCCTCCGCCAGAAGCTCCTGGGCCCTAGCCTCGATAGCGAGCTCCATTGGCCGTGGACGAGGCGGTATCTTAGGATCGGAGCTCGTCTGGCGCTTCTTGATCTCCCAGAGAGTTCTAGGACAATGTATGAGTCCATCCGCAATGGCTACCGAGCCATGGTACCTCTCGTCACCAGATAGCATCATGATCTCTAGATCAAAAGGACTCTGGCTTGGGTTGAAGTCCTCCCCTTTCCTCGTCTTCCCAACGTCTCTGTACCTCACAAGCTTGTTGTGGGAGGAGATGTTGGTGAAGCTCTCTGGATGATTGAGTTCATCCTTATAGAATGCCTTGGCCTTCTTGTACGGGGCAGTATGGGCCATGGCATAGAGGTCGTACAGCGGTGGCATGTCCTTCTTGTTCTGTTTCGCCTAAAAGAGAGGAACAAAATATTAGTTAAGGGCTCAAGCTAGCATGAAGAATGAAATTGCATGAATCGTTAAGGACTCAAACCACATACCCAGTGATCCCCGTACTCAAACATGTTTTAGCTCCCTTGATGGTGTGGCACACCTTGCATTTGGGCACGCTTATCCATGGCCTTGTTGTGGACGGCTAGCCATTGGGGAGAGCACCACTCATCCACCAACACCTCCCAACAGTCCATCCTATTCGCACACCATCTCGGGGGCACCTAAGTTAGGCAAAGAGAAATTTCGAAATCAAGGAAACTAAGTACAAGGCCTTAAGAATAGGTAATTACCTTCATGTACTTCTCATTACTCAGATATTTGGCATGGCACTTCTTCTTGGCCCTCCTAATGTTAGTCGAGGCGTAGTAGTCTCTAACAGCCTCCACCCTAGCCTCATGTCGTAAGTTCTAAAGTAGGCGCTTGCACTCGGCTTCGAGAACCATAGCCGCGTCCGCCGCGTGTTCCTCAAGACACCTGTAGAAGGTTTGCAATCGAACAAGACAACACTGATTAGTACAATCACTAGGTACTGTTGATTTTTAATTCTATAAAGGAGAAATTACCCAAAACCATCGCATCACAATGTCCGCCACCATCTCGCACAAGACACCATCGACCCTCTCCTCCGGCAGGGCCGGGGCAGTGATAGCGGCTTGAAGCTACGTCGGTTTTTCCCCAAAGAGGAAGGGATGAGGGAGCACATCGACGGTAGGTCTTACCTTAGTGATGAAACCAAGGTTATCGAACCAGTAGGAGGACCAAGCAACAACACATGAATGACACCTGTGCACAAATAACAAATACTCGCAACCCGACATGTAAAAGGGGTTGTCAATCCCTTTCGGGTAAAGGTGCCTCAAATTGGCATACCGACGTGGATAAATTGTAGTAGATTGATAGATCGAACGTCAAATAAAATAATAAGAATAAATTGCAGCAAGGTATTTTTGTATTTTTGGGTTTAATAGATCTGAAAATAAAAGCAAAGGAAAATAGATCGCAAAGGCAAATAATATGAAGAAGAGACCCAGGGGCCGTAGGTTTCACTAGTGGCTTCTCTCGAGAGAAATAGAAAATGGTGGTAAACGAATTACTGTTGGGCAATTGATAGAACTTCAAATACTCATGACGATATCCAGGCAATGATCATTACATAGGCATCACGTCCAAGATTAGTACACAGACTCCTGCCTGCATCTACTACTATTACTTCACACATTAACCGCTATCCAGCATGCATAGTGTATTAAGTTCATGGAAAAACAGAGTAATGCAATAAGAACGATGACATGATGTAGACAAGATCTATTTATGTAGAAATAGACCCCATAGTTTTATCCTTAGTAGCAACGATACATACGTGTCGGTTCCCCTTCTGTCACTGGGATCAAGCACCATAAGATCGAACTCACTACAAAGCACCTCTTCCCATTGCAAGATAAATAAATCAAGTTGGCCAAACAAAACCCAAATATCGGAGAAGAAATACGAGGCTATAAGCAATCATGCATATAAGATATCAAAGAAACTCAAATAATTTTCATGGATAAAAAGAGATAAATTTGATCATAAACTTAAAGTTCATCGGATCCCAAACACATCGCAAAAGAGTTACATCATATGGATCTCCAAGAGACCATTGTATTGAGAATCAAATGAGAGAGAGGAAGCAATCTAGCTACTAACTACAGACCCGATGGTCTACAAAGAATTACTCACGAATCATCAGAGGGGCACCAATGGAAGTGGTCAGCCCCTCTGTGATGGTGTCTAAATTGGATCTGGTGGTTCCCGACTCTGCGGTGGCTGGAATTGATTTTCGTCGACTTCCCTAGGGTTTCTGGAATATTGGGGTATTTATAGAGTAAAGAGGCGGTCCGGGGGGCACCCGAGGTGGGCACAACCCACCAGGGCGCGCCTGGACCCCCAGGCGCGCCCTGGTGGGTTGTGCTCCCCTTGGAGCAGTCCCTAGGTTCTTCTTGGGCCCATTGGTTGTCTTCTGGCCCAAAAAAATCCACAAAAAGTTTCACTGCGTTTGTACTCCGTTTGGTATTGATTATCTGTGATGTAAAAAACATGCAAAAAACAGCAACTGGCACTTGGCACTATGTCAATAGGTTAGTACCAAAAAGGATATAAAATGATTATAAAACATCCAAGATTGATAGTATAACAGTATGGAACAATCAAAATTATAGATACATTGGAGACATATCAGGCAGCCACATACAACTCCCAGCTCAGTGCTAGCTATGGAACCCGACCCTCACCGGGCAACGTGACCCACCTCGGGAAGTGGTGCCGGCAAAGCACACCAAGGACCTGGTTGGTCCTGTAGACACCATTATCGTATTTCCAACCCCTGCAGTATGACAAGGCCAACACATTAGATATTAATTTGAAGAAACATGAAGGACAAAGGTTAAAAAAGAGTAAATGCACTAACTTCTCCCTGTTAGACTAAATCAACCACCTATGATCATGGGTCGCCGGCACGGCCTAGAGCTTCGTACCACCACGCTTGTAGACCTTCTTGCCACCCTCAACCAGCTCGCCCTCGCGATAGCTATCGTCAAAAAAGGTGTGCTCGCCACCATAGTCTGGGACCGGAGTCTCGTGGGACAAAGACTCTGGGACCCGAGTCTCGTGGGACGAAGACTCTAGGGCCCAAGTCTCGTGGGACGAAGGCTTGGCGACCCAAGGCTCATAGGCCCGAGGCTCATGGACCGGAGTCTGAGACGGGTCCACCTGAGATGGAGCACTCCGGTGGTCCGTAGAATCAGTTGGGGGTGGCGACGAGGAAGGTGCAGCAACCTTCCTACCTCTCCCGCCGCCACGTCCACCTCTAGCTGCACCCCTCTTCGTCTTCCCCCGACCTCTCCCGGCCAAAGAAGAAGCGCCTGCCGGTGTCTGCATGTTGTCTACCAGCGCTCTCCGAAGGTGCTGGGGGTGGAATAATAGCACCCCTCCCGGCACGCGCCGAGGAAGGAGGCTCGGAGCGCTCTCGACCTGCGCCCAACATCTGTCAACACCTGCAATGACAAAGAGTAAACGAAATTAATACAACGTAAACATAATAAAATATTTAAGTATGTATCATCATCATGACCCCTTGACCCTCGACCCCTCGACACCTCGATCCACGACCCCTAGACCCTCGATTCCTTTTCCCCTCGAACCTCGACCACTCGACCCCTTTTCCCCTCGACCCCTCAATCCTCGAGCCGTAGACCCTCGACTCCTTTTTTGACCCCTTGACCACTTGACGACCCTCTTTTCCCTCGGCGACCCTCGACTATGTTGTGCTAAAAACTATGGTTGGTTTGCTTGTTTGGCATGGCTATCTAAGTGATTGTTGTCTAGCTAGCAAGGTGTAGCATGAATGAACACCGATGAGATGAGATTACTATTTAGCATGATTATGTGGTGGTGATGCACTCATTTTAGTTTGACACTTTTAAGGAAGCTTAGCTTTCTTGAATCATTTCATTCTTGTTATTGTGTTGTTGCTGCTGTTATTTTTTTCCTTTTGTAGATAAGAGAAGAGAGATGAATGCAATAATAGGTGTAGTGATTATTATTGGCTAGTTAGTGTCTACTGCTACTACAAGTGCTGCTGCTAGTTAAGATGGAAGGCCATAATGTTGTATCTAGACTAGAAGGTTTCATCATCATAGGCAAAAGAAAAGAAGAAAAAAGAAAAAAAAACCTAGAGTCCAACAAAACAAAACAAAACAAAACAGACATGATACTACTAGTTTCTTCCGAGGAACAAAATTATTGCAAAGGAGAAGAAGCAAGATATTGATGAAGCCAAGTTTGTTCCAAGTCAGAAGAAATGTTGTTGATTATCAACTCTTGTGATGGTGATATACTGGAAATTACTAGCATCAATGCCGGATTCCTCGCAAGGTGGATGGGGATTTGTGATTTGACATGCTTCTTCAGGGTGTTTTGTTTAAAGAGATACAAATGCCTTTCTTGTTTTACATTTTTCTGTTTTAAGGTTGATGATACGTCTCCAACGTATCTATAATTTTTGATTGCTCCATGCTATATTATCTACTGTTTTGGACTATATTGGGCTTTATTTTCCACTTTTATATTATTTTTGGGACTAACCTATTAACCGGAGGCCCAGCCCAGAATTGCTGTTTTTTTTGCCTATTTCAGTGTTTCGAAGAAACGGAATATCAAACGGAGTCCAAACGGAATGAAACCTTCGGGAACGTGATTTTCTCACCGAATATGACCCAGGAGACTTGAACCCTATGCCAAGGAAGCTTCGAGGTGGGCACGAGGTAGGGGCGCGCCCTATACCCCCAGGTGCACCCCCCACCCTCGTGGGCCCACCGAAGCTCCACAGACATACTTCTTCCTCCTATATATACCTACGTACCCCCAAACGAACAGGGACGGAACCAAAAACCTAATTCCACCGCCGCAACTTTCTGTATCCATGAGATCCCATCTTGGGGCCTGTTCCGGAGCTCTGCCGGAGAGGGCCGTCATCACGGAGGGCTTCTACATCATCATAGCCTCTCCGATGAAGTGTGAGTAGTTTACCTCAGACCTTCGGGTCCATAGTTATTAGCTAGATGGCTTCTTCTCTTTTTTTGGATCTCAATACAAAGTTCTCCCCCTCTCTCGTGGGGATCTATTCGATGTAATCTTCTTCTTTTTGCGGTGTGTTTATTGAGACCGATGAATTGTGGGTTTATGATCAAGTCTATCTATGAATAATATTTGAATCTTCTATGAATTCTTTTACGTATGATTGGTTATCTTTGCAAGTCTCTTCGAATTATCCGTTTGGTTTGGCCAACTAGATTGGTAGTTCTTGCCATGGGAGAAGTGCTTAGCTTTGGGTTCGATCTTGCGGTGTCCTTTCCGAGTGACAGAAGGGGCAGCAAGGCATGTATTGTATCGTTGCCATCGAGGATAACAAGATGAGGTTTATTTCATATTGCATGAATTTATCTCTCTACATCATGTCATCTTGCTTAAAGCATTACTCTGTTTTTAACTTAATACTCCAGATGCATGCTGGATAGCGGTCGATGAGTGGAGTAATAGTAGTAGATGCAGAATTGTTTCGGTCTACTTGTCACGGATGTCATGCCTGTATACATGATCATGCCTAGATATTCTCATAACTATGCTCAATTCTTTCAATTGCTCAACAGTAATTTGTTCACCCACCGTAGAATACTTATGCTCTTGAGAGAAGCAACTAGTGAAACCTATGGCCCCCGGGTCTATTCTCATCATATCAATCTCCATCACTTTAATTTTGCTTTTCTTTTTACTTTGCCTTTTACTTTTCACTTTGCATCTTTATACCAAAAATACCAAAAATATTATATCTATCAGATCTCACTCTCGTAAGTGACCGTGAAGGGATTGACAACCCCTAATCACGTTGGTTGCGAGTAGCTATTGTTTTGTGCAGGTACGAGGGACTTGAGCGTGGCCTCCTACTGGATTGATACCTTGGTTCTCAAAAACTGAGGGAAATACTTACGCTACTCTGCTGCATCATCCTTTCCTCTTCGGGGAAATCCAACGCAAGATCAAGAGGTAGCATGAAGAATTTCTGGCACCGTTGCCGGGGAGTCTGCGCAAAAAGTCAACATACCAAGTACCCATCACAATCCCTATCTCTCGCATTACATTAGTTGCCATTTGCCTCTCGTTTTCCTCTCCCCCACTTCACCCTTGCCATTTTATTCGCCCTCTCTTTCCCAATCTCCTTCTCCTTCTCTGCCTCTCTTTTCCGTTTGCCTTTTTCTCGCTTGCCTTTTTGTTTGCTCGTGTGTTGGATTGCTTGTTTGTCACGATGGCTCAAGATACTACCAAATTGTGTGACTTCACCAATACCAATAATAATGATTTCCTTAGCACTCCGATCGCTCCTCTTGCCAATACTGAATCTTGTGAAATCAATACTACTTTGTTGAATCTTGTTATGAAAGATCAATTCACCGGCCTTCCTAGTGAAGATGTCGCTACTCATCTGAATAGCTTCGTTGATTTATGTGATATGCAAAAGAAAAAACATGTCGATAATGATGTCGTTAAATTGAAGCTATTTCCTTTTTCGCTTAGAGATTGTGCTAAAGCTTGGTTTTCGTCTTTGCCTAAAAATAGTATTGATTCTTGGAACAAGTGCAAAGATGCTTTTATCTCTAAGTATTTTCCTCCCGCTAAGATCATCTCTCTTAGAAATGATATTATGAATTTTAAGCAACTTGATCATGAACATGTTGCACAAGCTTGGGAGAGAATGAAATTAATGATACGTAATTGCCCTACTCATGGTTTGAACTTGTGGATGATTATACAAAAAATTTATGCCGGATTGAATTTTGCTTCTAGAAATCTTTTAGATTCGGCCGCGGGAGGCACTTTTATGGAAATCACTTTAGGAGATGCTACTAAACTCCTAGATAATATTATGGTTAATTATTCTCAATGGCATACTGAAAGATCTTCTAATAAAAAAGTGCATGCGATAGAAGAAATCAATGTTTTGAGTGGAAAGATGGATGAACTTATGAAATTATTTGCTAATAAAAGTGTTTCTTCTGATCCTAATGATATGCCTTTGTCTACTTTGATTGAGAATAACAATGAATCTATGGATGTGAATTTTGTTGGTAGGAATAATTTTGGTAACAACGCGTATAGAGGGAATTTTAATCCTAGGCCATATCCTAGTAATCCTTCTAATAATTATGGAAATTCTTACAACAACTCTTATGGAAATTATAATAAGATGCCCTCTTAATTTGAGAGTAGTGTTAAAGAGTTTATGAATTCACAAAAGAATTTTAATGCTTTGCTTGAAGAGAAATTACTTAAAGTTGATGATTTGGCTAGGAACGTTGATAAAATTTCTCTTGAGGTTGATTCT